>NC_053436.1:107576866-107631206 GCF_007990345.1 Gossypium hirsutum
TTTATACTATTAAAATCTAACGAGATTGACAAAAAAATCAAACTGTGACATGTGGTGTGCCACATGTACCTCATTATGATCTAGTTTTTAACGTAAAAAATGGATAGAATGACCTTTTTGCTCTTTGATTTAACGAACATTGACTAATTTGCTCATTTTATGAGTAGAGAGTGTAAAATATAATCCGACTTTTAGTACACAAGGGCCTCCACCGTACTTTACTGTTGAATCAATTTGGTTTTTATAATTTTGAGGTTAATTTTAAGTTTACCTCATTTTTATTAGTTGTCATTTTGGAATTGGGTTTTTAGGTTTGAGGTCCAAATTTTTCTAGTCATATTATTACGAGTTCAAGAAAATTTGGGTTTTGTTTATTTTAGGTTCGGGCCATTTTGAGTTTGAATTGTTTCGGGTTTAAGTCACTTTGGATTTGGATTAGTTCAAATTTGGGTTGGGCCGATTTTGGTTGTTGATTATTTATAATAAAAATGGGTTGAGTTGGATTTGAGTTAGGACTGACTAAATTGAGTTTTGAATTTGGGTAAAATTTGACATATCTATATTAATTCATTCATATATACATGTAAATATAATTTGTTGCTATAACCAAATCCAACTGAAGTTCGGTTTCCAGAAGCGGTTTTGTATTAGGGGTGGAGATAAAATTATAAAATCTAGGGTCGAAGGTTAAAAATATTTATATTAAATGACGGTTGTAGCTAAAATAGACCATGGATGATTTAGGATGAAAATTGAAGCCTTACCATCCCGGGATCATTGTTGTCTTGCCGACGAGGTGACGACGCAGTGATGAATCCTTCTCGTTTCCTAGGCTACGACTAACATCTTTCTTCTGTTGCTTCCTGTTGGCCCGACCTTGCAATTCCGACTTCAACTATACAAATGAACATTCTCAGACACGTGAATACATTTTAAGTCAATTATTGGGTTAGATCCCTAAGAAAATAACATGATAAATTAGTGGATGATTTAGGTGGAAATGAAAATCTTACCGTGACAAAATCATTGTGGTCTTGTCGTTGAGGCAGTTGAGGAAGTATTGAAGCAGCGATGAAATCTTGCTCGTTTCCTAGGCTTTGTGTCTTTTGTTGCTTATCATTCACCTGATACCGAGTCGAATTTAAGTATCTTATTGTTGGTCTCAAATGATTATTAAGCATAATCGAGTTTTTAAATATTTTAAATTAATATTGAAAAAAATAATCTAAACTTGAAAACAAATAATCGAAACTAGTATTAAATCAACTGATGATTCAGGATGGAAAATGAAAATCTTACGGTGACAAAATCTTCATGGTCTCGTTGTCGAGGATGACGAGGAGGTAATGAAGCAGCGATGAAATCCTGCTCGTTTCCGAGGCTTTTCGTCTTTTTCCCGTTGGCCTGATATTGAGTCGAATTTAATTATCTTAATGTTTGACTCAAGTAATTATTAAGCTTAATTGTGTTTTTTAATATATTTTATTTTTAATTAATACTGAAAAATTAATTCATACTCGAGTATAGAGGTATCCATGCCGACGGCCCGCCCGGAATATGGGAGGGTCGGGTAAAAATATAGGCCCGAAATATGGGTTTGGGCAAAAAACGAGGCCCGTTCAGAAAACGGGCCGGGCCTCGGTCACCACTTTTTGGCCTCGGCCCGGCCCGGCCCGAATATAATAAATATATACTTTTTATTTTTTATTTTTAAAATAAATTTTTTGGTGTTTATTAAAAAATGGGCCGGGCCAGGTCGGGCTCAGGCTTAGGAATTTTTTTCCCAGGCCGGGCCTGGACAAAATTTCAGGCCCATATTTCGGGCCGGGCCGGGCACAGGTCAAAATTTTTCTGGGCCCGACCCGGCCCATGGACACCTCTACTCCGAGTAGAAATAATTGAACTTGAAGTCAATCATAAAATTAGGTTAAATTTTATAATTAGTCCAATATTTTACTCAACTTGTGAATTTAGTCTTTATACTTCGCTGGTTTATAAATTGAATAAAGTTAAAAAAAGACCCTAGCCTAAATTTTTCTCTCCTCTTTTCACAAGGACTAAATATGTATTTTGCACAAATTATAGGGATTAATTATACAAATTGACCTAAAAATTAAAATTGTATTTGACCCTGATTAAATAAGCTAAAAATCAATTGAATTCATACCAACTTTTTGAGCAAAGAACATATCATCAAGCATGAATTAAAAAGTGTTGATATGTAGGTGAATAGATAGATGAAAATGCAAAGAAAAATCTTACAAAGACAGAATCTTGGGTGTCTTGTCGGAATGAATCTGCAGTTAAATCGAGTTCGTTTCCAAGACTATGCCAAACATCAGCCTTTCGCTTCTTCCTGTTGGCTCGAGCTTGTGAGAACTCCATGGAATAGTTGGTAGATCCTGGAGGGTTACGTCCCACCCTCCGAATTCTGGAATTGTTATCCATTCATCCTTCTGCCGGTTCTGAAACGAACTCGGAAATTAGGGATCAAATTAAAATTTAAAATTTTGGAAGGATCGAAATGCAGTTTGGCCAACTTTTTAGCTAAGTAACTATAGATAAGAAAGCAAGAGGGGGCGAAAAATGGTTTTGAAACCTTTCAAAATTTACTTAAGCTAACAAAATTATTGGAAATTCTAATTAAACCTTATAAAGGTTTGAAAATTTTAATCAAATCCTTTAATTTTTTTTGAAAATTCTCATCAATTTTAAAAAAATTAGTTAAACCCCTTCTTTTTAAAAAAATCTCATTGAACTCTAAATATTAAAAAAAATTAATTAGACCCCAAAACTTAATGTCATGTTCTGCCATCGGAAACACCTTAAAATTCGATTAATGAATAGGTTAAAATTCTTAAAAAACTAGAGCTGTGTTATCAATTGCCAATTAAAAAAACACCATTTTTTTTTAAAAAATTAAACAATTCTGGATTAATTATAATAAATGCAGAAAAATAAATTAAAACTAAAATAAAAAAAATAGAAAAGATTTAGAGGTTTATTACCTCTGTTGGGTTGGACATGGATTGTAGGAGCAAGGATTAAAATTACCAAAGATGATAATTAATTAACCAAGAATTGAAGGTTTGAAACCCAGTTAAATTAAAAATAAAATTAGAACATTTTCAGTTATAAATTGATGGTAATTAAACAATATAATTATCTGTGGAGGGGATGCCTAAATTAAGTTACTGTTTTTAATAAAACCAATAAAAAAATTAATTTATTAACCTCTTAATACCATTAAGAATATAAATCTATTGTTGTATTTTTGGGCTATTGTTTGGGAAAAAAAATGAAAATTGTGGGTATTTTTAGATTGTTCAAAATTAGTTTATGTTAGAGTTGTGTGACCCAAATTGTGTAAATAATAATACAGTGGTAAAATTAGGGGATTTGTCGAGGGTTTAAGGTCGAGGGCCAAACTCCTCTACTTTTACTTTGATTAGAAAAGGTTTTTCAACTTTTAAATAGATGTAGTTCGAAACTTCTCTGTATCATTCAATTTCCAACATTAGTGAGTTTTTTTTCTTCTTTGCCCATAGATTTTTTCCCGAAGGGCTTCCATGTAATTTATTTTCTTCCTTTTGCTTTGCATCGTTCTATAATTGCCATTATCGACATTCAGTTTTACAGTTTTTATTCTATTTTATATAAGATTGAATTGGAAAAATAAAATCTATTTAGTTATATGACCAATTGTTTTTCATTAATAAAATTTTATAATCTGATTTTATTTTTTATTTTTACAAAAGGAAAGTTTCAAGCCTTTGTTTGATATAATCAATTTGGTTATGTTTTTAATTTGAAAAGCTGTATGTATGTAGTATGATGTATGTAGTATGTTGTATGTATGTATGTATGTATGTATGATTTGTATGTTTTTCTAAAAACAACTAATCTATTATGCTTGAACTAGGATTGAGTTTTAATGGAAATATGTTGGGTATGCTTGGTTGTGAAAATATCTTGGTATTACTATGGTTCAAAATTTTATATGTGAATTGTGTTTGATTTGTTATTGGTTTTGAATATAATTAGATTCTGTTTAGACTTGTTCAAGAGTCGAGTTATCTGTCCCAACTCATATTCGTATGAAATATAAGAGCATCTGAATAAAATGAGATAAAAAATATAAGACTTGGAAAATGGGTTGAGCAAAGTTTTAAGTCTGTTTTCTATTTGGACTAGGCTTTGAAAGAAAGTTTTTGGCCCAAGTTTAACTCATATTTATTATATTTAATTTTCGACAGAAAACAAGAATTTCATTGACCGAAACACCAAAATAAGAGGAGAAAACAAGAGAGATGTAATGCTCTAAAATTTTTAATTTTGAAAGTGTAAAATTAGTTACGTAATTTGTACTAGTTAAGTGGCTAAGTGTTAGTTATGTGTGCCTAAGGTCTTGCGATTGAATCTTTTCCCTTGAATTTTTATTAATTTTGTTCCGACCTTTGACTTTGAATGTCTAGCTTATCTATTATTTTGAATATCTCTCGAAAACTGTCGTCCACTTCTCCTACTTCCCGTCTTTCTTTTCAGTTAGTTTCCTTGTTACTGCCAAATTCTTCCTATTGTTCTTTTTCAATTTTCCATTCAATTACTGCAAAATTTCCTCCCTCTTCCGCGGTGATTTTCTATTTTGGTTTGATCATCTTCCTTGCTCATCTTTGTTGCGCCATTTTGACTTGGAGTTGTCCTTTGTCGTCGACCCATTCTGTTTTTGCTTCGACCCATTGTAAGTTTCCCCTGTTTATTTTCCTTAAGTGTTATTATGCGAAGTATGCGGGTTGATTGTGGGATTTTCGGTTTAACTAATTTTGGATCTATTTAGGTGAAAATCTTGAGATGAGCTTTCCTTCGACGTTTAGTGAGCCTTAGGAGTTGCTGTTTTGTTGGGTAAGTAATCGAATGCCTCGAAGGGGCTGGTTCTTGGTGTTAAGGTCGAATGTTTAATGCTTGTGGCCAATTTAATGATTGAATTTTGGTGTATTGATGCTAATTAGTTCATTTGAATGCTGGTTTTAGGGTCTAAAAGTGTGTCGTATCGTTGTTTTCCAGAAACGTCAGGTGTGTAACAATATTCCCGAAAAATCAATGAACGACGCGAAGCCGAAAAACCTACTGTCGATGTCACACGGTCGTGTGTCAGGCCGTGAGCACACGACATTGTTCTTGACCGTGTGCCAAGCTGTGTGGACCCATTTTCAGTAAAATTTAGTTAGTGTTGTATTTGAAGTGCGTTTTGAGGTTAGCTACTGTTGGAAAAAATGGATTTTTTGGAAGCTTTGAGGCATATTCTCGATTAGTAAATGTGGAGATTTGAATCATAAAACTATGATTCTATATTCTCCTCTATGAAATCTTTACAACGATATATCATATGCTCAAAATGGTTGAGTGATGAATGAGAAATTGATACTCAAAGTAAGCCACTTGTGAATTATGTTGAGGAAAATGGAAAGCTTAGTTCCACATTAGTTAGATATCAAGTATGGAATATGTTTATATATGTGAACCAACTTAGATATCAAATGTGGAATATGTTTTTATCTTCTCAGTTAATCAGCAAACTTAAGACTGGGCGGCGTGCGGGAGTTCGGATTGGATTCTCAGTTAATAAATGAGACAGTTTATGTTTTTAAATTTAACTCTAAACTTTTGGACTGTTTAAATATTTTGGACGTTTTTTTTGGGTTTTCTACTAGAGTATGCTTTTGATAAATTGCAAAAGTATTCGTTTTCACATTTTGAAGCCGTGCTTCACAATTAACGACTTTGAAACTTCCTTGCGAAAATAAGTAACAAATTAACTTTCTTTTGTTAAGTAAATAAGACCTACGCATATTTTTCTGAAAAATTGCAAGAGATTTGTTAAAATTAACGTTTTTTTGAAAAACACACATTTCTAGTTCAAAATTTGGAATTTAAAACAAGTTGATGTAATTCCTCAAGATTCGGTCGTAACGTCTAGACCGGGTTTGGAGTGTTACAAGAGAAACTAAACCCAAGCCATTAGGCTTGCCGAATACACCTAACCTAGCTCCCCTCATTCTCACATGGACCATTAGAACAATCGACAACTAAAATATCCTAGATAGAAAACAAACAACAAACGAACTCAGGGTAGTTTGCATAATGTAAAGCCGTTCACATCGGAGTGAGAGCAGCTTTATAAGAACTTAGGGTAGTTACGATATATGTAACGAAAGTCACATTGGTTCTATGTTGACATAATTCATGGACGAGATTGTTCGGGATACCTTTTGGATATGATAGTAAAATTTTGAGCTCATAAGGTTATATAATGACGTGTGATAACAGAGTAATTAATATATATGTGGTCCAAGTGAGAGATTGTTGAAAAATATAGGCATCACATATATAATAATAGTAATTAGATGTTATTATTTACTATCATAAAAGATTAACCCAAATTTAAAGTGATCTAATTTGGTTAAGGTTTATTAGGCTTTAGTTATTAAATGAAGTATGGGTCAAATATGTATAGACACTCTAATAACTAATTTCTAATTGATGATGGATTGATTAGAAATTAGGGTTAATGTGCAAAAGTTATATATTAAGGTTATGATCCACAAATTATACATACGTAACTTTTCTAATATCCCTCTTTAGAGAAGAGAGAGCCACCTTTTCTGAATTACTTGTGTGCTAATTTGGAAGACCAAAACAATAAGATTCGAAGATTTCAAGAAATTGATGGATTCAAGTATGCTTCCGCATCTAGTTTTGTTCTTGATTTATTCTTGATGGTCTGACATGATAGATCCTGATTTGTTAAGTTTTATATTAGATCTTGTTTTAACCGTTCTAACAAGAGAAACAAGAGAAATTCAATTTGTAAATTGAGAATTTATAAAAGTATGGATAAAAGCTAAATCTTCTAACCATTAATATAAGCAATGGTTTTTTTTTTACACAATTGCAAAATGTTAATAAAGTAAACCAATCAAATTTCACAATCCTTAAGTTACCATAAAAAGTTATTTCTTTCCCCTTCTTTTCCCTTTAGCCATCTTCTCATTAACCAAATCCTCTCCCAGTTTTCCATTTGTATCGTACAAATTTATGCATGCATATTTTCACATCCAAATCCATTCCATTTCCATTGTAAGCCCTACCCAAATGAATGTTCATAGTGATTTTCGTCCCTAATCCGAATTGTCGAACATTACATCATCGCGCCGCTTCTTCGGGTTCGCTTCAGGGTTTCCTCTCCTCATCATTGCCACAAATTCATCATAGTTTATCTTTCCATCCTGCAAATAATTCACGAATTTTTTTTATGTAAGTTAAACCTTTCTCTATTAAGAAAATGGAATATGTATGCATGTATGTGTATTGCTTACATTGTCGTTGTCGACTTCAGAAATGATTTCCTTGATGTCTTTGCCATCGTGCATGCCATATTCACGGATAGCTTGTTCTAGCTCTTCTATCGTGATGTACCTAAA
This sequence comes from Gossypium hirsutum, assembly GCF_007990345.1. Lineage (NCBI taxonomy): Eukaryota > Viridiplantae > Streptophyta > Magnoliopsida > Malvales > Malvaceae > Gossypium > Gossypium hirsutum. Next base: position 107,584,348 of record NC_053436.1, read on the forward strand.
TGTAAACATATCGATAGCATTAAGTATTGCGATCAATAGATCATAAAACAGTGATCGTATCATTGTGTTTCGATCGTTGTTTAGTTCCTAATTGTTATTACTATCGTTACCCGCTGTTGTCTTTATCGAAGTGTTGGAAGGCACGGTACAAATGTTCTTCCCGATCCATTCGGTTCATATGCATGGTGGCCGTGATGAACTCTTCGTAATCTATAGTTCCGTTGCTGTCCGCATCCGCCTTTTGTTATAATAAACAAAAAAGAATGAAGGAGTTAGGAAAAGAAAAACACCATATATATAGTTAGAAGGGGCTTGGTCGCTCAAATATTTGAAAATTCTAACTAGGTCCCTTCAAAATTTTTAAAAATTCTAAATAAACCTTCAAATAGTTTTAAAAATTTTAATTAGACCCTCAAATTTTTGAAAATTCTCATTAATCCTCTCAAAATTGTAACATTTTTAATTAAGCCCAAGTCCGTTTGGAAATTCTTATTAAACTCCTTAAATTTTTGAAATCTTTACTTAGACCCCTGAAAATTTTAAAAATTTTATGTAAGCCCAAAACTCCGCTACCATATAAAGTTGCACTATTGAATCCTTGGAAACAGAACTTACTGCTTCCATTAATTGTTTAACTTCATATTCAGTTAGCTTCGTTCCTTGCTTCGCAAGCCCTTGCTTCAATTCTTCGAGCGTTATCGTGCCGCTGTTATCGGAATCTATGGTCTTGAACATCTCCTTCAACCCCTGGATTTCTTCCTCCGATAAACATCCTGCAATGACCTGCAACAACAACAACAAGAACAATTTCATGGTTTCATACAATAATATGAACCTATCTTAACCTTTTAACCAATGGGGTGTGTTTTCAATGAGGGGTTTTAATTAATTTTACCCTTAAAGCAACTTTCTTGAAATTGTTCATTGCTTTGAACTGTTTGAGCCTGGCTAAGACTGCATTGTCAAGAGGAATATCAGGTGCTTCACCATCCTCTTTAATCCATGGATGATCTGTTGGGTGGCCATACATTTACTCTGTCAGATTTTTTCGATTGCATCGTATTTATCACAGTCGATATTATGTTCGGTTACTAGATAATTAGGTTAAAAAAGGGCATATACTTACTTAGAACTTGTTGTGCTGTTAACCTTTGCTTGGGATCCAAGTTTAACATTTTGGTAACAAGATCCTTTGCTTGAGGTGAAATTGCAGGCCATGGATCACTTTCGAAATCGATTTCCCCACGTAAAATTGCACTGAAGATTCCATTTTCGGATTCTATCATAAAATAATTGTCTTAGTTTTCAGGGTTCAAAATAATCGGCATCAATTGAGTTAGTGTCACGAGTCAATCGAGCATCAAGTTAATTTAAGTGTTTTCTATTTATATATTATGTCCCTAACTGAGTTGGTGTCATAAGTTAATCGGGCATAAATTCAAATTGGAAATGACTAAAATACCCTTTTATATACTAAGTAAATTACATTATTATGAAGGTGTTTTCTACACTATAAGTTAAATCTCTAACTGAATTGGTGTCACGATTCAATCGAGCACTAACTCAACTTAAAAAAGACTAAAATACATTTATTCTATACAAAGTAAGTTACATTATTACGAGGGTTTTTGTATCTTTTTAAAATATTTTTAGGGGTGTAGGGCATAAATTTTTCTTATGGGGCTAGAAGTAAATTATAAATATTTGAGGGTGCCAAAATGAAAATTTACCATTATACTATTATATTATTACAATTTCTAAAGTGGTTCTAAAGTAATTCTACCTATTTTTAGGGAAGGGCAAGGCCACTGCAAACCCTTCTAGCTTCGCCATGAATTTTTTTCACTCATATCATAAATGTGCCATACTCTAGTATATATATATATATATATATAATTAGTTACCTGCCCAAAAGGGAGGAAAACCACATAGAAGAATATACAACATAACACCAATACTCCATATATCAGCTTCTGGTCCATATTTCCTCTTCAATACTTCTGGTGCAATATAATATGCGCTACCAACAATGTCCTTAAATACATCACCTGTTCGGAAGGCACCAAGTTAAAAGAAACCGAAATCGACCCCAATGAAAATTTTAATAAGATTATGTTTTTACCTGGCTTGTAAAAGAGTGATAGACCAAAATCCGTAGCTTTGAGTGGTGAATTTTCCTCTTTGTTCAACAACAAGAAATTTTCAGGCTTGAGGTCCCTATGGAAAACCCCCATGGAATGGCAAGTATGGACGATTTGAACAATGATTCTAAGCAAAGAAGCGGCCGCACGTTCACTGTAATGGCCTTTAGCAATGATCCTATCGAAAAGTTCACCGCCAGCACATAGTTCCATCACCAAATGTACCGAATGTTTGTCTTCGTAAGCTCCTTTGAGTTCCACGACATTAGGTTGTCCCGTCAAATGGTGCATGATTTGAACTTCTCTACGAACATCCTCGATATCTTCTTTGTTAACGAGTTTCCTTTTGGCTATCGTCTTGCACGCGAATTGCTCGCCAGTTACCTTATGGGTACACAAATAGGTAACCCCAAATTGTCCCCTACCCAATTCTTTTCCAATGGTGTAAGTGTTTCTCACATCTTCCATAGGACGGCATAACACGGTTCCAATTGGGTTAGGCTTGGGAGTAGGCTTAGGAGAAGCTTCCTCTGATGGTGAAGCCGGCGGTTGTGTCGGTGAGGCTTTCGAGAAACTTTCGTTACGGGAACAAATGCTAACGTTACCATTGTTTTCGGGGGAGGCGACGCCTAATTCGTTTGTCAGACTTTCGGGGTTGCCTCGAGAGCAACAATTCCCCATGTATGGTGGGGGAGATGAAGCACTCGAGACAAAAGAAAGGGTGATGAGGGAAGGGATTAAACTTAAACAAGATAAAGAATTATTGAAATTTTGATTGGGGTTGAAAGGAAAACAAAGTAAAAATAAGAAAAAATAGTTTGTGAAATTTAGGAATACACCAGCTTGATTTGGGGTGTACAAATTTTTTATGGTATTGATAGTGAGGGATTTTAGGATTTTTGACTATGTTTGAAAATCCAACATGTTTTATGGACAAGGTCCTGAGGATTTTTAGGACAAATATTGAGAAAAACAAAAACAAAAAACATATTTCTCATCCTATGATCTGTGACTTCTATTAATGACGGAGCTATTGTAGGGTGTATTCTCCGTTACGGTAGAAAAGTACTTTTGGGTCAAAAATGTCGTTTCACCATAGCAATAATAAAGAATAATTGGTTTTTCAGTTAAAATTGCATTTCCACCCGAACACAAAGTTGGGATTTAGGCATATTTACTTTTGGTTTTTGTGTTTAAAAGTGAAAATTATCAAAATACCCTTATTTATGTTAACTATTTAAAAGGTATATAAAAAATTAGATTAATTTATATTGTATATATAATTATATATAATTATTTAAATATTATTTATTATATTTAATTTTTAAAAAATATTTTATTATCATCAAATTTACAAATAATTTATGTTAATTACTTAAAACGTATTTGAAATTTATATTTCATATATCATTATATTAAATTTTTAAATATCATACAACTTAATTAATTTTTTACTTTCTACTATCATGTCTAAAAATAATATTTTAACTTTCAACAATAAATTTTGGCAACAATGGAGAGCACTAAAGATTAACAAATACATTTTTCATAGCACATTTCTACTGTACTTTTCAAAAGCATTTTTTTCTTCTAAGAACACTTTTCAACTGCAAAAGCAATGGAGAACCAGCCTTAAGAGTTGGCTATCGTCTTGCTAATACAATTTTCTCTATACATAATTCTATTGGTGAATGTACCTGATGTTGGATCTTGTTCCCTTAGTGTAGTATTTCAGTTTATGTATACTTGTAATTTTTTCAAATAGATTAATTAATAAAACAAAATCATGAATTACATTTATATACTTTATATGATTGTCCTCATATGATTTTTGCACGTAAAGTAAAATAAAAACAAATGTTACTCACTGATTGTGTAATGTTTATGTAGCGACGTAAATTTTGGTTTGGGGGTCGCTATTGTGGCGATCTAGTGAAAAAGTTTGGAAACTGAAGTTCGATTTAAAAAAGAGGGAGTCGCCACCGATCCTTTTCCTAGGTGTGATCGGACACTACAAATTCTCCTTTTTAGAAACTTTATTTTTTTCTAAAAAGGTAGTTTTAGGTCTGCGTGAAAATCCAGAGAAATTAGGGTTCGGGAGTCGGTTACGCGCGAGGAGGTATTAGCACCCTCGCGACGCCCAAATTGGTATCTCGTTAACATGTGTTGTCTTGATTTCACAAATACGAGTTCAAGGTAAATTAATCATATCGATTAAAGTGTTGACACCATTTTTGAATGAAAACGGGTCGACTTGGATTTAAAAAGAATGAAAACGGGAGTCGCCACCAATCCTTTTTGACGAGGTGTGATCGGGTCACCTCAAAAAGTGGTTGTTTTTAATAAATGATTTAATTTTATTAAAACAACGATTTTGGTCTACGAAATTCAGAAAATGAGTTCGGGAGCCGGTTACGCACGAGGAAGGATTAGCACCCTCGATACGCCCAAAATTGGTACCTAGTTGATTAATTAGTGTCTTAGTGTCGAAAATTGAAAATTTGAAGAGTTTTAAAAAATGCGATCCTTAAAAGAAAATCTGATATCGTGAATTGAAACATAAGATTCTCTTGTTCCGAAGGAATATCACATCCAGCACGTTAGGACACGATACTCTAACCATCGAAACCAAGATCACCTTATAGTTTAATGAAACCAACTTTGAAGCTTTAAGAGGATATTTGGCTATTTAGTCAAACGAGAAATCGAAACCCAGCACGTTAGGGCACGTTTTCTCGAGTTTCCAAACGCGAAATATTGCCTTATTTAGAAAAATTTTCCTTTTGGTGTTTAGTGTCGATGCTTGAAAAACAATAACGAATACAACAAGGTGAGCAAAGTAAAATGAGTAACAACAATGCAATAGGCAAAATGAAATGACGAGGCGATTACATAAACAAAGCATACAACTAAATAAATAGAACTAACATTTTAGAAAAAGCACTAGTGTACATGGATAAATAAACATACACCAAATAACAATGATGACAATAAATACAATTATGTAAAAATATATATATATATGCATGTATAATTTAAAGCCATAAAATAAGAAATATATAAATTACAGAATATGAAAACATAGATAAGTATGTACATATATGTAAAATCGGTAATATTATAAAAAATGTAAATGTGTATTTATATATTTACAAATCGTGATTATATAAAATATATGTATGTGAATTATAAAATATGTGAAATATACGAAAAGCATTTTTAAGAGTATAAAATATATAAGTATGTATATGATGTAAAATATGCATAAATATATGTAAGTATATAAGAATTATGAAATGTGAAAAATATATTTAAGTATGTATAAGTACGTATATATACATATTATAAATATATAAATATATAACAAAGCATAAACTAATAATAATAATAATAATAATAATAACATTGGAATATAAAAGAAACGTACATAAAATTAATAAAATATTAAAATAAAGTGAAATGAAAAATATTAAATACAAAAAAATATATGTGTATACACATACGTAATAAAAATATACACTAGTACATAATTATAATAATAGTAATACTAATAATACTAATAATATAAAAATAATAAGGATATTTGATAAAGATACAAAAATAAACGAAAAAAGGATTAAAATCGAATTAAAAACAAAGTTGTAGGGCCAATTTAAAATGAAAACAAAGAAAAGGGACTTAATTGTAACGCGCGTGCAACTTGGAGGGTCAAAAGCGCAATAAACCCAAGTATTAAAACGCTGCGCAGCATGGGGGACCAGAATGAATTCGGGGCGAAACCATGGAGCCAGATTAAAAATAAAGAAAAGCTTGATTGTAAACTCCCGAAAAAGCGGAAGGGCTAAAAGTGCAATTAGCCCTTCCAAAGAAAAACACGCGGATCCTCCCTGGTGCGGGTCGGGTCGACCCGACCCGCGTTCAAAACGACGTCGTTTTATTTGTTTAAACTGGGGGTCCAAAACGGTGCGTTTTGACCCCCTATAAAAGTCAAAAAATTTCAAAAAAAACATTTGTAGAGCTGAAAGGAAAAAAAAAGAAAAGGGAGAGAGGAGAGGGGAGCTCGGAGCGATTTCCGGCCAAGGGGGGGTCACCGGACGGCCACCGGAGGCTCGCCGGCGCCGGCGCCGGCCACCGCGAAGGTAAATTTTTTTTATATTTTTTTTGTTATTTATTCTTGGCCTTAAAATGTATAGATCTTAGGTTTATATTAATAAAAAGGTATAGATATGTTTGTAGAAATCGAAAGAAAATGTATGAAAAAAAGATAACCTTTTCGTTTGCCTTTCCTTTTTCCCGAATGCTTGCTATCTCAGTACTGAGATCTATGTTTTTTTTTAAAGTTCTAGCTTCTGTTTTCTAAAATACCCGAAAACAAACAAAAAAAAAACCCCCTGATACAATTTTGATTCGGGTTTTATAACCCATTTTCATCCTGTTTTATGTTCTGTCTCTTTGCATGGGATGGGCACAATGGAGGTGACAGAGGCATGGTGGTACAGAGGAGCAGGTGGCCGACATGGTGGCATGGAGAGCTGGGCGTGGCAGACGAGGAGGCCACGCGAGGCATGCGGCGCTAGGGTTTGGGGGCATCTTTCTGCCGAAAATGTTAATGCTGTCTGGGCTGGGTTTTAATTTTTGTTTCGGGCCATGGGCTACATTGGGCTTGTTATTTTCCTTTGTAATTGGACTGTTGTTTATATTGTTTTAATATTCGGGCCTGGGCATAAAATTGGGCCTTACAGCTGCCCCTCTTTGCTTGTTATCGTGTAACGAGAACAGAGCAAAGACTAAGAAAGGCCAATTTTGCCCGGGCTCGTCGAGTTTTGACTTCTTTTGGTGCTTCCTTTCTTCAAGTAACCTCATTCTAGTCCACTGCGTCTTATGATTCTTCGATCTGCTCTACTGCAACTTCAGATACGCCTTGTAGCTTCAATCTACTCTGCTACGATTCCATGGGGATGAGATTTGTGTTTTTAGTCTGCTCCACTACTATTTAGGGAGATAAGACTGTGGTTTCGTCTGCTCCGCTACTGCTTAGGGAGATAAGACTGTAATCTCCGATCTATTCACTGTCAAATGCAGGGAGATAGAGTTATCAGCTTCAATGTACTCCACTGTAGTCACAGGGAGGTAAAATCTGCCATCTTTGATCTTCAATCTATTCCACTGTCAAATGCAGGGAGATAGAGTTATCGGCTTCAATGTACTCCACTGTAGTCAGGGAGGTAAAATCTGCCATCTTGATCTTCATCTATTCCTGCAATACAGGAGATAAGTTATCGCTTCATGTACTCCACTGTAGTCAGGAGGTAAATCTGCCATCTTCGATCTGCTTCGCTGCCAACTACAGGAAGGCAAGATCTACAATCTTCGATCTACTTCACGCCAATACATGAAGATAAGATCTGCTTTCTTCGATCTACTTCGCCACCAGTATGGGAAGACAAGATCTGCATCGTCGATCCACTTCCTACCAATATAGGAAGACAGGACCTGCTATCTTCGATCTACTTCACGCCAATACATGAAGACAAGATCTGCTTTCTGCGATCTACTTGCCACCAATATGGGAAGACAAGATCTGCATCTTCGATCCACTTCCTACCAATATAGGAAGATAGGATCTGCTACCTTCGATCTACTTCACGCCAATACATGAAGACAAGATCTGCTTTCTGCGATCTACTTCGCCACCAATATGGGAAGACAAGATCTGCATCTTCGATCCACTTCCTACCAATATAGGAAGATAGGATCTGCTACCTTCGATCTACTTCACGCCAATACATGAAGACAAGATCTGCTTTCTTCGATCTACTTCGCCACCAATATGGGAAGACAAGATCTGCATCTTCGATCCACTTCCTACCAATATAGGAAGATAGGATCTGCTACCTTCGATCTACTTCACGCCAATACATGAAGACAAGATCTGCTTTCTCGATCTACTTCGCCACCAATATGGGAAGACAAGATCTGCATCTTCGATCCACTTCCTACCAATATAGGAAGATAGGATCTACTTCACGCATACATGAAGACAAATCTGCTTTCTGATCTACTTCGCCACCATATGGAAGACAAGATTGCATCTTGATCACTTCCTACAATATAGGAAGATAGGACCTATTTACGTCTAGTGTTTAGGATGACATGATCAGAGTGGATCAAATGCTCCTAACTAGATGTGTATGAATGATATTTGTAGAATGTCATGAGAATGGTCCATTTTTAATGCTTAGGTTGTCATTCCTCATTGTTCATCAAGGTTCCATCACTGATGCCTTCTTGTTCAGCCAGTACCTTTGACAGAAAACCTAAAGAAATAGACGCTATTTAGACTATCATTTCTCAAATGTTTCCAACCCTTAGGTTTGGTTAGTTCTAAACAATAGTCCTGTTTCAGGTCCTCGTATTATTTAGAAACTTTCAGAGTAATATGCAGAACTCCTTCTGCATGTGTATTGTCAGTCCATTAATCGTTATTTCAATGAAAAATGCTTGAAAAAGATTATCAAAATGGACAAAATGAAATTTTGTTGAGAGCAAATCTCTAAACAAACAAATCAAGATAGCAAATTTTGCTGAGATACGAGATGAATAAGATGAAAAAGATTATCACAATGAATAAGATGGAACTTTATTGAGAGCAGAGCTTTAAATGAACAAATAGCAAATTTTGCTAAGATGTAAATAAGATAAAAAAAGATGCCCCAGATATCGCAGCATGAGCTTCTCTGCACAAACTCTGTGTTTAGAAGTCCTAAAAGACTTTGTTGATGCCCCAAGATGTAGCATCTCTCCTTCTTGTTAATTCGGAGAAGACAAAACTACTCTATGCCTCATCTTTGATCGAAAATTTGAATTGCCCATTCCTGGGTTTTCAATTCAAAGCCCCTTTGGTCTCAAGGTGCCCTTTGCGGGTTTTCGCCTTGGCCTCTCCCTTTTTTTTTTTTTTAGGCAAAGTACCTCTTCACTGAATCCGAATTCACAGGATTGGGCAAGCTTTTGCCATCCATCCCAGTTAAAATTAATGCCCCTCCTGAAAAGGCCTTTTTTACTACATAAGGTCCCTCCCAGTTTGGCATCCACTTTCCTCTGAAGTCCTTTTGTATGGGAAGGATCTTCTTCAGTACCAAGTCCCCTTCATGGAAGTTTCTAGGACGAACTTTCTTATTGTAAGCTCGCATCATTCGTTTCTGGTACATTTGACCATGACGGATAGCTCTTAACCTCCTTTCTTCAATCAAGTTCAGCTGATCATATCGGGCTTGGACCCATTCTGCTTCGTCTAACTTTAGTTCTGAAAAAACTCGGAGAGAGGGAATTTCAACCTCAATTGGTAGCACTGCCTCCATTCCATAAACCAAAGAGAATGGTGTTGCCCCGGTAGAAGTCCTGACGGACGTTCGATAAGCATAGAGGGCGAATGGCAACTTCTCGTGCCAATCTCTATAGGTCTCAGTCATTTTCCCCACAATCTTTTTGATATTTTTATTGGCTGCCTCCACCGCACCATTCATCTTCGGACGATATGGCGATGAGTTGTGGTGCTTGATCTTGAATTGATTACAAACCTCTGCTATCGTGCTATTATTCAAATTTAATGCGTTGTCTGATATGATCCTTTCAGGCATTCCATACCGACATATGATTTCCTTCTTTAAAAACTTGCTGACAGCTGTCTTTGTGACGTTGGCGTAAGAAGTAGCCTCTACCCACTTAGTAAAGTAGTCAATCACTACAAAAATGAAACGATGTCCGTTTGAAGCCTTTGGCGATATCGGCCCAATGACGTCCATGCCCCACATGGAGAAAGGCCATGGGGAAGTCATGACGTGAAGAGGTGATGGAGGCACATGAATTTTGTCTCCGTAAATCTGGCATTTATGGCACTTCTTAGCATACTTGATGCAGTCTCCTTCCATGGTAGACCAATAATATCCAAATCTCATGATCTGTCTGGCCATTGTGAACCGTTAGCGTGTGTTCCACAAATACCATCATGGACTTCTTCCAAGATCTGCTTGGCCTCCACAGCGTCTACACATCTTAACAGCACCTGATCTTTTCCTCTTTTGTACAGGATTTCTCCATCTAAGACGTAACCACTGGCCAGCCTCCTCAACATTCTCTTGTCATTCTCAGTTGCTTGGTTTGGGTATTCACAATTTTTCACGTATCGCAATATGTCCTGATACCAAGGGTTGTCGTCCTTTTCTTCTTCCTCGTCAATATTACAACAGTGGGCTGGAGCATCATAAATGCTCATTTGGATAGGCTTCACATCCTCTGGTCTATTTACTTTGATCATGGAAGCCAATGTAGCTAAAGCGTCGGCCATCTGATTCTCGTCTCGTGGGAGATAACAAAAAGTGATGTCGTCAAACTCCTCAATCAATTCTAGGACTATCCTTCGGTAACTAATCAATTTAGGGTCTCTTGTTTCCCATTCGCCTTTGAGCTGATAAATTACCAATGCCGAATCCCCATATACCTCAAGTACCTTGATTTTGCGTTCCATAGCCGCGCGGATTCCCATGATACATGCTTCATATTCCGCCATGTTATTTGTGCAATCAAAATCTAGTTTACTGGTGAAAGGATAATGATTACCGTTTGGAGATACCAAGACTGCCCCAATCCCGTTGCCCATGGCATTTGAGGCTCCGTCAAAATTTAATTTCCAAGTATTGCCTTCTTGTGTGCTCGCTTCAGTAGTTGCCACATACATCAGATCCTCATTTGGGAAGTCAAAGTTCAAAGGCTCATAATCGTCCAGGGCTCTACTTGCTAGAAAATCTGCTATCGCGCTCCCTTTTACAGCCTTTTGATTCACATAGGTTATGTCAAATTCAGATAGTAGAATTTGCCATCGGGCCATCTTTCCGTTTAGAGCAGTTGACTCCATCATGTATTTCAGAGGATCTAACTTTGAGATTAACCAAGTCGTATGGTACAACATGTATTGTCTCAATCTCCGAGTAGTCCAAACCAATGCGCAACATAATTTTTCAATTGGCGAATATCTCGTTTCGCATTCAGTGAACTTCTTACTGAGATAATAGATCGCTCTTTCTTTTCGTCCTGACTCATCATGTTGGCCGAGCACGCACCCCATGGAATTCTCAAATACTGCCAAGTATAGTATCAGTGGTTTGTCAGGGCAAGGTGGCATCAGTACTGGGGCGTTGGACAAGTAATGTTTAACTCTTTCGAAAGTTTCCTGGCACTCCTCATCCCATACACCTGGATTGTGTTTCCTAAGAAGACGGAATATGGGGTCACATTTCTCAGTTAATTGTGAAATGAATCGAGCGATGTAATTTAGTCTTCCTAGGAAACCCCGAACTTCTTTTTGAGTACTTGGCGGAGGTAATTCTTGTATGGCCTTAACTTTGTCTGGGTCAATTTCAATTCCCTTTTCGCTAACTAAGAATCCTAGCAATTTTCCTGATCTAGCCCCGAAAGTACACTTGGCTGGGTTAAGTTTTAGCTGGAACTTCCTTAACCTCAGAAACAGTTTTCTCAGAACTTGCACGTGTTCCCTTTCTGTTCTGGATTTTGCGATCATGTCATCAACATAAACTTCTATCTCTTTATGCATCATATCATGGAATAATGCTACCATGGCTCTCTGATACGTTGCTCCCGCATTTTTCAATCCAAAAGGCATCACTTTATAACAAAACGTCCCCACATCGTTATGAATGTGGTCTTCTCCCTGTCTTCAGAAAGCATCTTAATTTGGTTGTACCCGGAGAAACCATCCATGAAAGAGAACAGTGAGTATCCGGCCGTGTTGTCTACCAAGGTATCGATATGAGGCAGTGGGAAATTATCTTTTGGGCTGGCTTTGTTCAAGTCTCTGTAGTCCACACACATTCGCACCTTCCCATCTTTCTTAGGAACAGGGACTATATTGGCTACCCATTCTGAGTACTTGACCACCTGTAAGAAACCAGCATCAAATTGCTTCTTGACTTCTTCCTTTATTTTTAGCAAGACATCAGGCCTCATCCTTCGAAGCTTTTGTTGGACTGGTTTGCATTCTTCCTTTATAGGCAATCGGTGCACCACGATATCAGTACTTAAACCTGGCATATCTTGGTAGGACCATGCGAAGACATCTTTAAACTCTTGAAGCAACTCAACAAGGTCTCGCCTTGTTTCCTTGGCAATGCAAGCGCCAACTTTTACCTCTCTGCCCTCTTCTAAGATCACAACTTCTACTGATTCCTTATAGGGTAGAATTTGTTTTTCTTCTTCTTCCATCATTCTTAACAAATCCGGAGATAAAACGCTGTCTTGGTCACCTCAAAATCTTGAGGATTATCTATACTCATGTCTTGCTCAAATAGAGACTCTGAATTAGTAACAGGTCGCTCATCTCGTTGATATCTGAAGACCTGTTATTGGAACAAATGGAGGCCCAAATAAAAGAATCTAAGAATACTTGTATGCATAGTATGATTATAAAGGGATGAAAAGAATGAAAGAATATTTGCTCAAGATGAAACTGAATGATAAGTTTTCACTGAAATTAGCTTTTGGACATGTGCCTTTTACAAAAGATTCTTATCACCCCCAGGCTTAGGGCAACAAGTGTTCTGAATATTACTCTAATTAGTTCTAAATGTTACAGGGATCTCTTCTGCAGTCCAGTTATTCAAACACTTCCAGGTTCGTAAGGACGAATGCCCGATAAATTCCTTTCCACCCTTTCTTCCGCGGATATGGCATTGATGTCCAACCTCTCAATCCTTCCTTCTGTAACCTCATCCTTCTCTTCAGGGTGGACAATTCCCCTGAAACAAAAGTCTTAGATATATGAGGAAAGGTTATCGGTCCCCACTTGCTTCTATCCCGCCCAAATGTGCTCTTCTCTTTCTTGCTTTTTCTCCATCTCCTTCCTCCTTTCCCTCGCATTAGGCTTATATCCCAAACCATAACGGTCCTGTTTGTTAACTAGGATCGGTACTCCGACCCTTCCCTGGAGGTATTTTCCCAATCCTCTTCCAGGCAATGCTCCCTTCCCATCGTTAGTGTAAGCTCATTGACGTAGCTTTGGATATCTTAGGCTCTGGGATTTTGCTCATCTCGATGACAAATGTGGCATTTACGAATTCCAATGATCGGAATGAACATTCTATCGCTTCACTATCAGCCTCTATGTATGGCATATCATCGGTGACTGATGCAATGATGTCTTCTTCTGCACCTATAGTCACCAATCGACCCTCTATCACCAATTTTAACTTTTGGTGAAGTGACGATGGTACAGCTCCTGCAGAATGGATCCAAGGCCTCCCCAATAGGCAATTGTAAGATGGTTTAATATCCATTACCAAAAATTCCACCTCGTATGTATTTGGACCAATCAATAGAGGTATCTCGATTCTCCCCATCACTTTTCTCTCAGTGCCATCAAATGCTCTCCTATATTTTGGCATGATTTCATGTGAGAACTATCCACAGGTAGCCTGTTTAATGTGGACAGGGGTAAAACATTCAGGGCCGATCCATTGTCTACGAGTACCGCCGGTAGTATACACCCTTGCAACGGGCAGTGATGTGCAAGGCCTTGGTAGATCCCATACCACCTGGCGGGATCTCATCATCGTTGAAGAAGATGAAGTTATCGGCATTTATATTGTTAACCAGGCGATCCAATTTGTTCACTGAGATATCTTTAGCGACATAAGTCTCATTTAGCACTTTTACCAACGCATTACGATGTATCTCTGAACTTAGAAGTAACTCGAGCACTGAGATGCGAGCGGGTTGCTTATGCAATTGTTCCACCACGCTATACTCGCTATGCTCAAGAATTTTAGGAATTCTCTAGCCTCATTTTCAGTCACCGGTGTGTTAATATGCGGTTCAATTCCGGTCGTCTTCGTTTTATCTTGTTCAACCGCCAAGGCTTTTCCTTTTATAGGCTCCCTTTTTGTATTTCCCAGGTCGTAACGTTTTCCACTACGCGTATAGAACCTACGTCATTACCCTCTTCTGAAGCATTTATCGGGTTCTCCTCTCCCGTGATCATCACATTGCAGTCGTAATTCCAAGGAACCTTTTGCTATCATTGTAAGGAAAGGCTACAGGTTTTTGGATTATGACCCTTGGCGCCAGTTGTATTCCAGATCCTGTACTCGTTGGCCTTGAAATAATCACCACTGGGTGATTTGGGGCCTTTCCCGTAGGCCCCTCCTCCGAGGCATAAACTTCTCCATTTTCAAGTCCTTTGATCTCTTCATAAAATTCTAGCTCTTTGTTGTTCATCAGATTTTGCACCATGGCCTTGAATTCAGTGCAGTTTTGAATGTCATGGTCTTCTTCAGCATGAAACCGCAGTACGTCTTCGTTCCTTCGGGCCTTTCTTTTGAATCTTGTTTGATGAGACCTCCTTCTATCATTTGTCTCCAGACCCAACTCAATGGGGTTTTTATCTCTGCAATGTCGGTTTTGATTCTCTTTTTCTCACCTTCGATTATTGCGTTTACCCCTTTATCAGCATGGCTGGGTAACGGATTCGCTGCTACGTTGGGTCCTAATGGGTTGTCAAACTTCACAATCCCCATCTTAATGAACCTTTCCACCGCCTTTTTAAACCCAGTGCAGTTCTCAATTGAGTGTCCTGGTATCCCTGCATGGTATTCACATTGGGCATTCGTGTCATACCATTTGGGATATGGAGGTTGCATGGGCTCGAGATAAAATGGAGATACTATTGTGCATCAAATAACTTCTGATACAGTTCCCCGTATGTTATTGGAATGGGCGTGAATTGAAGTCTCTCTGTGTTAGTCCTTGTGTTGGCCTTGTGTTGGGTTCCTGCCTCGAGGGGGCTTGGTGACTAGTGGTTATCATTTTTGGAGGGCCAACAGTAATCGGTTTTGAATGGCTCTTGCTATATGTGCTTACGTTGTTTACTTCGCCCTCTTTTTTCCTTGGGGCTGGTCTTTTGAAGTTTTCCCCCGTGTCAATCTTACCGCTCCTTACTGCGTTCTCAATCATTTACCGGACATTACCATATCCGAGAAGCTCTTGGTAGCACTCCCCAACATGTGGTTGATGAACGGGGCTTTCAGAGTGTTGATAAACAACATGGTGACCTCTTTTTCCAAAAGGGGTGGCTGGACTTGTGTTGCCACTTCTCTCCATCGTTGGGCGTACTGCCTGAAATTCTCGCTAGACTTTTTCTCCATGTTTTGTAACGTAATTCGATCGGGTGTTATATCCGTTACATGACTGTATTGCTTCATAAAAGCTTGCGCCAAGTCTCTCCATGAACTAACTTTAGCACGACTCAGTTGGTTGTACCATTTGGCTGCAGATCCGATCAAACTGTCCTGGAAGCAGTGGATTAACGGCTGATCGTTGTTGACGTGTCATGTCATTCTTCGACAGAACATAGTTATATGAGCTTCAGGACAACTAGTCCCATTATATTTTTCGAATTCCGGCATTTTGAACTTAGGTGGGAGTACTAAATCAGGGACCAAACTCAGATCCTTGGCGTCAACCCCGCGATGATAGTCGATGTTCTCCATGACTCTAAATTTTTCCTCTAACCATCTACATCGGTCCTCTACTTGTTTTGGCAGGTTCATTCTTGTTTTTTCTGTTTCTGCCACGTCATCGAGGTCCGGGACCACAGGATTAGTGGGATTATCCCCGGGATTAGAACCCGAGCCCATTTGAAAATGCAATGGTACCGAGGCACCAGCCAGATATTGAGGTCTAATGGTAACCGGTACCCTCTGTGGGTACACCTCTGGTTGTGCTTGGATGTTAGTTGGGGTGAAACCTGGAGGATAAACAGGGTCATCGTGATCTTCCCCAGCATCAACTACGGGGTCTTTTCCTTTGTTATTTCCTCCAGCCAATAACTGCTTTAATTGGTTCATCACAGTGTTCTGGGATTCTAACATGTCCTGCTGGATTTTTTCCAGTCGTTCATGCATCTGATCTTGCATCTCTCGTTGCAACTGTTCCAATCTTTCCAACCTTTGATCCATTGCTTTTGTTTGGCGACGAGTACCGTAGTGATATTTGATTAGATTTTTGTTGGTTTCCAGGGTAACTGTCATAATTTAATTTTATTAGGGTCATTTTATGAGATGTAATGCAAATGTATGAGATGAATGCAAAAAGAGGCATTGATTCGAATTCAATTTCATTAGAAAACTCAACTAGAAAGCAAATTTCTTTACATAAAATAAATTACATATACGGCTTCGCCTTTATACCCAAAGCCTTAACCTTCCAAAGAAGCCAAGCTAAATCTCGACCTCGGCTTGATTCTGACTCATATTTTAAACTCAATACATCGGCCTGAACTGCTAATGTTTGCAGATGATCAGCCACTTCCCGCACTTGAGTCACAGCTTCGCCCATAACGTAATCTCTATCTCTAATCTGCCTTTGAGAATGATGGAATTGCTCTTGCCATTGATCATTACTCCTCTCAAGAAGCTCCATTCGTAGCTCAGAATTGTGTAATGCGTCCTCAAGCTCCTCTACCTTTCCTTTCAGTTCTTCGATCTTATTTAAGCTTGCTCTTAATTCGATCATGGAGTTGCGACTACGGTACTAGTGAAGTGACTTTTCTAGCTCTGCCACCTTGGCCTTTAATCCTGCCTTCTCATTTCGGCACTCTAACAAACTCCTTTCCAAAGCGTTTTCTCGAGCTCGAGCATCTTAAATTTCTTTTCCCACTGATCGGCCCTATTCTTTTCCTCATTGATCTCTTGTCGCCACTGCTCTGACGTTTTACCCAGACCGACAGTTCTCATCGACAATCGCAGCTTCTTGTAATCTGTTTTTAGACTATCCAAATCCTCTTCAGCTTTGTTCTTTCCCTTCCTTAATTTCTCGGCTTCTAGCTTGTGGATATTGATGTCTAATCCCAAATGCACTCTTTCTTCTTCTAACTGTTCTATCCTCTTTCCCAACTCAGAATTTCTTTTCTCAAAGTCTCGTTTGATGATCTCTAATTCTGACGGAACTACTTGTAGATGCTCCTCTATAGACTGAACGCAATCTTCCCTCGGCTTAGGGATGTTGTCATTGACTCTTTTACTCCACCACCCATAATATTCTGAAGTTGCCATTGCTCCTACGGTAAATCTTTTCATTCGGTGAACCTGTTTCCAAGCGTTAGATATTTCTCGAGTTTTTCTCTTATAGTTTTCATCCTTATAAGAAAACTCACATTGAGCCAGCCCTTGTGTTGCTGGTATGAACTGTCTCGATCTATATTGTCTTAATACGAGTAAAGGGGCATAACCGACAGCTCCCCAAATTCCGAGTAAAGGGACCCAGTCGAAATCCCCACATCGGTACAGGATCTCGTCGGGTACCATCCAAGGAGCTTTCCATTCAACGTCATCCTCCTGAAGATTTTGGAGCATCGTCATCCACTTTTCTTCCGTGATGTCGTCTCGTCTTGGTGTAGCAACTTGTTCCTTCAATGGAGAATAGTCTTCTGAGAAGACTCGATAGGAGACATTTTCACCTTCCAAAAGTGACTATGGAACCACACCAATAGTAGCTGCGCGCATCCGATGAACCTTCCCTCCCCTGCTCTTCGACATGCGCTTAGAGATCTGAAGGTTTCTGCTAATATTGCCGGGATGGGCGTGACTCCTTTACTAAGCCGATCGAACAAATCAGAGACGGCCTCATCTATGTGCCCTAAAGCTCTAGGGAAAATTACCAATCCATAGATACCTAGAGCGAAGACATCCACTCTTTTCTTCACATCAGGGTGTGCTAATACTAAATCTCACAAGCTTTTCCAAGGAACGCATTTACTGTCTCCTTTCTGTTGGATCCGGGCAGCGACCCACTGTTCGCTCATCCCTGTAATGCTCATCAATTTTTTTAATAATGTCGGGACACTAGCAGCTCTAGAATAGGTTTTGTCAATTTGAATCTTTGGACACCGAAGCAGGGTCGTATATTCTTCCATGGTGGGAACCAAGTCCACTTTTCCAAAAGTGAAACAACTATAAGCAGGATTCCAAAACTGGGCTAGGGCTCGGAATAAATGCTTGTCCACTTTGATACCGAGTAGGTAAGGCAAGTCCCCGTAGTTACAGTAAAACATCTGCTTGGTCCCGTCGTCCCATTGATCCCATATTTCCTTCATTTCTCGAAGATCATTTTGGATTACGCTGATACGGGTGAAGTCCCATAACTCTGATACGTACCCTTCTGCAAGACTATCGCCTTTCTCTCTCTACATCGTCTCAGCCCATAATCGTACAGCTGCATTGTCTTCTACTTTATCAAGAAACCTTTTTTCCATGATAAGCTTTCTATCCATACTGAACGTGAATCGACACCTCTTTTGAAATGAAAATGCCATGCAATCACAAACAAAGCAAATTAGAGCTAGGATTTAAAGTAAACAGTAATAAATAAAGCATCTATTCGGTAAGCACTAGGGTCTGGAATAGCTCTATCTCGGTGGGTTCTTATGGCTCGCTATGTGTGGTTTGGTTCTAAAGTAAGGGTACCTGAACCAGCAGATTCCTCGATCCTCACCCATTATAGGCTCATATGGACCGAGTTCAGTTCAGGGGAATACATTTCCCTATGGCCATGCGGAGATGAAAATCTCACGAAGACATAGGTACGGATGTATTCCGGAAGCGATTCACTATCCCATGCGGAGGTGAAAACCTCACGAAGGCGTAGTTTCTCACTCCCACTTAAAAGGTGTAACCAACGGTCATGCAATGGAATGTGCAGAAATATACACCTAAACTCTAAACAAAGCAGTAATTATAAACAAATAATAAAAGCCAAAATAAAGGCAAAAAGCAAGTTTTCAATTTTGACACAAAGACAAAAAGCAATCAACTCGTGGCTTGACTCTCTTATTTAAACTCCCCAGCGGAGTCGCCAAGCTGTTGACACCATTTTTTTGGATGAAAACGGGGTCGACTTGGATTTTGAAAAAAAGAATGAAAACGGGAGTCGCCACCAATCCCTTTTTGACAAGGTGTGATGGGGTCACCTTAAAATGTGTTTGTTTTTAATAAATGATTTAATTTTATTAAAACAATGATTTTGGTCTACGAAATTCAGAAAA
This sequence comes from Gossypium hirsutum, assembly GCF_007990345.1. Classification (NCBI taxonomy): domain Eukaryota; kingdom Viridiplantae; phylum Streptophyta; class Magnoliopsida; order Malvales; family Malvaceae; genus Gossypium; species Gossypium hirsutum. The sequence goes on from NC_053436.1 coordinate 107,603,596, forward strand.
ATGAGTTCGGGAGTCGGTTACGCACGAGGAAGGATTAACACCCTCGATACGCCCAAAATTGGTACCTAGTTGATTAATTAGTGTCTTAGTGTCGAAAATTGGAAATTTGAAGAGTTTTTTAAAAAATACGATCCTTGAAAGAAACTCTGATGACGTGAATTGGAATATAAGATTCTCTTGTTCCGAAGGAATATCACATCCAGCACGTTAGGACACGATACTCTAAATCATCGAAACCAAGATCACCTTATAGTTTAATGAAACCACACTTTGAAGCTTTAAGAGGATATTTGGCTATTTAGTCGAACGAGAAATCGAAACCCAGCACGTTAGGGCACGTTTTCTCGATTTTCCAAACGCGAAATATTGCCTTATTTAGAAAAATTTTCCTTTTGATGCTTGGTATTAATGCTTGACAAAAACAATAACGAATACGACAAGGTGAACAAGGCAAAGTGAGTAACAATAATACAATAGGCAAAATGAAATGACGAGGCGATTACATAAACAAAGCATACAAATAAATAAATAGAACTAACATTTTAGAAAAAGCACAAGTGTACATGGATAAATAAACAAACACCAAATAACAATGATGACAATAAATACAATTATGTAAAAATATATATGCATGTATAATTTAAAGCCATAAAATAAGAAATATATATAAATTACAGAATATGAAAACATAGATAAGTATGTACATATATATAAAATCGGTAAGTATTATAAAAAATGTAAATGTGTGTTTATATATTTACAAATCGTGATAATATAAAATATATGTATGTGAATTATAAAATATGTGAAATATACAAAAGCATTTTTAAGAGTATAAAGAATATATAAGTATGTATATGATGTAAAATATGCATAAATATATGTAAGTATATAAGAATTATGAAATGTGAAAAATATATTTAAGTATGTATAAGTACGTATATATACATATTATAAATATATAAATATATAACAAAGCATAAACTAATAATAATAATAATAATAATAATAATAATAATAACATTGGAATATAAAAGAAACGAACATAAAATTAATAAAATATTAAAATAAAGTGAAATGAAAAATATTAAATATGAAAAAAAATATGTGTATACATGTACGTAATAAAATATACACTAGTACATAATTATAATAATAGTAATACTAATAATACTAATAATATAAAATAATAAGGATATTTAATAAAGATACAAAAATAAACAAAAAAAGGATTAAAATTGAATTAAAAACAAAGTTGTAGGGCCAATTTAAAATGAAAACAAAGAAAAGAGACTTAATTGTAACACGCATGCGACTTGGAGGGTCAAAAGCGCAATAAACCCAAGTATTAAAAACGCTGCGCAGCGTGGGGGACCAGAATGAATTCGGGGCAACACCATGGAGCCAAATTAAAAAAATAAAAAAACCTTGATTGTAAACTCCCAGAAAGGCGGAAGGGCTAAAAGTGCAATTAGCCCTTCCAAAGAAAAACACGCGAATCCTCCCTAGTGCGGGTCGGGTCGACCCGACCCGTGTTCAAAACGGCGTCGTTTTATTTATTTAAACTGGGGGTCCAAAACGGTGCGTTTTGACCCCCTATAAAAGTCAAAAAATATTCAAAAAAATCATTTGTAAAGCTGAGGGGGAAAAAAAGAAAAGGGAGAGAGGAGAGGGGAGCCCGGAGTGATTTTCGGCCAGGGGGACACCGGACGGCCACCGGAGGCTCGCCGGCGCCGCCGTGTGCGGCGGTCGGAGGGTCAAAAATCCCTCTTTTCGGCCGATCCGAAAGCAGGTAAATTTTTACCTTTTTTTAACTCTTTTATATAAACATATGCTATGTAAAGATATATAATAGATGAGTTTTTTGAATAATAAAAATAAAAGAAACCTTAGATCTGACTGCCTTTTCTGTTTTCGGGTGTTTTTCTTGCTTGAATCTGCTTTTACTCTCGTATTCTCAAGTAATATTACAATCGAAAATGAAAGGAAAATCCCAAAAAAAATCCCCCCTTTTGATCCTTGATTTTGGCTTTTTAAAGCCGATCTATAAACATTCATTTCCTTTTTTTTTTGTTTCCGTTCTTTTGTTTATTCTTTGCCCCATTCCTCGCATGCTTCCTTTTGCTGTTGTTTCTGTCTCTGTTGCAGGTGTGTCAGGTGTGGGTGGTGCGCGTGATGGCCAAGCAGTGGCGGTAGTGGGCATGCGTAGAGGCTGGCGGCTGAAAAGAGTTAAGGAGGCTAGGGTTTATTTTTGCTGAATGTTAAGATAGGTGGGTTGGGGTTTCTTAATTTTTGGGCCTGGGTATTTTATTTTCTGATTTAGGCCATATTGGCCTGCTTTAATGGACTGTGGCATTGTATTTATTTTGTTTTATTTTTGGCACTAGGCCCGGCAAATTTGGGCTTTTACAATGGGCGTGTGACCCTTGTACCTTGGAAAAATTTTGAAATTTCACGAAAAATTATCTTTGAGTTCCCTATTTAGTCTCAATTTGCATCTAATGTTTAAATAGGGCTTCGAGGGTCCATTCAAGGGACGATATGATTAATTTCAAAAAATAAATAGTAAATGACATGATTTATTTATGATTGTGCTGTAAACTCCAGTAATATTTCGTAACCCTGTTCCTACAACAGATATGAGTCACGGGTGTTACAGTTTTGTTAGTTGGAAATTTCAGGGAAGAAATTTTTTTAAGGAGGGGTGAGTTGTAACACCCTGAATTTTGGGGTAAGAAGTTTTGAGTTTTGGTAGTTAGGGTCTGAGTGTAGGGTGTGCTATTATGGTTAGTTGTGTGTTGGTGAATCTCTAGGTCATGTGTTCGAATCTTTGTGGGTGCATTTTGGGAGAAATATTTTTTATTTGGTTAAATGATTTGTTGAATATTGTTTTTTTTCTTTACTTTTCTTTTATTTTATTTTTGGGGATTTATTTTCTTTTTTGGCACGTTCTCTTATCCCTCTCCCTATCTGGGCTTTCTTTTGTTTTTTCTTTTCTTTTCTTTTTGGGTAAGGGTTGTGTGGTGGTTTCCGTGGAGCTTCATTTTTCTCTACCTTCAAGTCGGGTTCTGGATGTTTTTAATCATGAATCAGGTGTGGGATTCGAACCTTACCTATTCTATTTTTATTTTGCAAACTATTGTTTCAGCATTTCTTGAGTATGCGCTAACCCATTGGTTTTGGGTTTTTAGTCGTTGAAAAAAGTAGAGGAATACTTCATATTTTCGTTATACTCTTGCTATTGCAAGGGTTGGGGACTGTTTTGATGGCTAAAACAACGATTTTGGCTTGTTTTGAGGTGGTTTTGTGACCACACAGATGGCCACATGAGCGTGTGCTGGTTCACACGGCCGTGTGCTTTTAGGAGTTAGGGTTTTTTGGTGAGTTTTAGTGCCACATGCCCATGTGGTCGGTTTGGGAAAATTTATCGATTTTCATACAGCCGTGTCCCCTAGGTACACGGGCGTGTGTATTTGGGAATTAGGGATCTAGTGTTTTGGTGCCACACGGTCTGATCACACGATCGCGTGACTAATTTGGGAATTTAGAGATCCCACAGGCGTGTGTTTTGGACACACGACCATGTCTGGTGGGCAAACGGGCGTGTGAGACCCTCACATGGTCATGTCTACCCTGTACTCTATTTTAGCACAATTGGACAGTGAGTTACATGGCCTGTTCCCACAATCATGTCCCTGGTCTACATGGGCGTATGCCTCAGTCACACGGTTGTGTGCCTCTATTCACACGGGTATATGACTGAGCGACATGGCTGTCTGCCCCTTTTCACACGGGCGTTTGACCTCCCACATGGCCTAAGTGTTTCCACACGGCCAGAGCACACAAGCGTGTGACCCTAAGTCACTTATACTAGTTCTACGTGCATTCTGAACTAAAATCGTGTTTGTATGTGTTTCGACTCTTGGCTAAGCTTTAGTGAAGGTGAATAGGATTTTGATACGGATTTCTATTCATGTGAAATTTGTGACTGATGTGTGTGAGATGTCTGATTCTGAACTCTGTTAACTGGGTGTGTGTGTGTGCGCATATCTGTTCTGTTTGACTATCTGTTAATGTGTCACTAATTTGTGAGATTGTATGTATACAAACACTTGTATAAAGTAAATTTTTAGGTGGGATTGTGAAGAGAAGGGAGACTGATACTGATCTGATCTGGCAACTCATTCGTACAACGATTTATCGCACTGTACTGCATGTGCGTCAGCTTTGCTATGTACTATTATCTGATCTGGCAGTTTAAACTGCAACATGTCTGTACAACGGATTACTGCATTGCTCTGGATAGCACATACGCCAGCTCTGCTGCGGATTAATATCTGCGTGGCTTAGTCCACATATATGGTGTGTAGGGTTGGATGGGCCTTCAGGGTCCTATGTGGTGTGTTTTGGTTGGATGAACTTGAACAACTCTTATGGGGTGTGATCGGGGGATGGAGAGGTGTGTTGGCTGGATGGGTGGGTTTTATTACTTGACTGCATTTCATACGCATCTATTTGTGTGTTTTGGGTTCTAGACTATCTGACTGTATTTTGTCCGTCTTTGTGTGATTTGGTGTGCTTGAGTGTAATGTTCTGTTGGGACGTTAGTTCCAAGTTTTCTTTCTGACTCAGTGAGTATTTGTAAATTTGTTACCCTATAGAATTGAATTTCATAATTCTATTTTTAGTCTCGATTCGAATTCACACTGAGCTCATGTAGCTCACCCCCTTAGTGTTTCCCTTTGCAGGTACGTTTCTAAACTTTAACGTTGGATGCGGTATATAGAGGTCTCGGACAATCAAGATTACAAATAAAATATCAGTTCTACTTTTGATTTCTATTTTGTTATACTGTTTTGAACTGTAAGATATTACTAAAACTGTGGTACAAGTTCCGTTTTGTTTTTCGCGCAAATCTTGCTTTGTTCATGAAATTAAACTTTAAGTATGAATATAATGGAATATGAGATAATTTATTTGTAAATTTTTCCTATGATCACTTTGGTGAGCAATGTAACAGCCGGGATTCGGTCTAAACTTCTAGGCTGGGTTTAGGGTGTTACATGATGATTCGGTTTGCAATTTATTTCCAGAAAATATTTATAGTTGAATTTTGGTTCTTTAAAATTAACAAAGTATAAAACAAAGATTTATTAAAATAAAATCCCTATAAATAAGAAATTTTTTAATTGTTAATCTTATCATTTTTTGTTCTCTACTTCATCACATATATAATTTTTTTGAAAAAATTATCACTAAAATTTGAAATTACTAATTAATTTAAATTTTAATAATCCACATCACATCTTGTCCAATCTTAAACCTTATAATATAATATAATATAATATAATATAATATAATATAATATAATATAATATAATATGTTTATTAATATAATATAATATAATATAATATAATATAATATAATGTTTAAAAATAAATAAAATAACAAATATTCATGTGTGATATCATGATATATAGCTATATATATGTAGTTTTGAATGTTCAATCTGTTGAGTAGAGAAATAGCTGGCCATACGTTTAACCATATCGTTTGATTTATGATCTTGCAAATGGATCTCTTGAATGTAGTCCAAGTTTACATCAATCCATTGTTTCTGTCTATGGTTCTCCTTTTTTCTCTTTTGATTTGGCTTAAACCAGCAAAAAAGAAAAACCTGAATCTGCCCCCATCACCCCCAAAGCTACCTATTATCGGCAACATCCACCACCTTGGCATGCTTCCTCACCGCTCTCTCAGAGACCTCTCAAGGAACTATGGTTCTCTCTTGCTTCTACAATTGGGGTATAATCCAACAGTACTGGTTTCATCACCTGAATTGGTTAAAGAAATTATGAAAAACCATGACGTTATTTTCTCAAACAGACCAAGGACTACGGCTGTGGATATTTTGTTATATAACTGCGGGGATATGGTTTTTGCACCCTATGGTGAGTTTTGGAGAAAAGTTAAGAAGATCAGTGTTCTTGAGCTTTTCAGCCATCAAAGAGTCAACTCATTTCAGTTTGTTAGAGAAGAAGAAGTTGAACTTCTTATCAACAAAATCCGTGGTGCTTGTCTTAAAGGACAGTCCATTAATCTGTCAGAGATGCTAATGGTGGTTGCAAATAACATAGCTTCTCGATGCATTCTTAGTCATAAAAGTGAAGAAGAAGATGGGTGCAGCAAGTTTGGGCAGTTGGGTAAAAGGTTGTCGGTTCTCTTAATCGGTTTCTGTATTGGTGATATGTTTCCTTACTTGAGATGGGTTGATGTGCTTACTGGATATGTTCCAAGTATGAAAGCATTATCTGCGGAATTCGATGCATTCCTTGACCATGTAATTGAGGAGCATAGAGCTCTTGAAGTTGATGGCCAAGTTTCCAATAAAAAGGACTTTGTTTCTATCATCATGCAACTTCAAAAGGACGGCATGTATAAGATGGACCTCACTCGAGCCAACATCAAAGCTATCTTACTGGTCATTCAACACTATTTCCCCCTTATTTTCCTTTTTTGACCCTTTTTTATGCCTTGAACTAAAGTTTCTTAATTTTGGTAATGTCAGGACATGTTTGTGGCAGGAAGTGATACCACTACGGCGACAATAGAATGGATGATGGCTGAGCTTTTAAAGCATCCAAATGCCATGAAAAGAGTCCAACAAGAGGTAAGAACTGTGGTGGGGAACAAATCCAAGATTGTTATAGAGGATATCAAGAAAATGGAATACTTAAAATGTATAGTCAAAGAAACTTTAAGACTGCATCCGGCAGCTCCTCTTCTGATCCCTCGAAGAACATCTGCAAGTGTAAAACTAGGAGGTTATGACATCCCTTCTGATACCACAATCCTTATCAATGGATGGGCCATTCATAGAGACCCCAAATGGTGGGAAAATCCAGAAGGGTTCATCCCGGAGAGGTTTGAGGATAGCTCCAATACTGATTTTCAAGGTCAAGATTTCCACTTCATCCCATTTGGTTTTGGAAGGAGGGCATGTCCTGGGATGCAATTTGGAGTTGTTACTACTGAGTATGTGGTGGCCAATCTTCTCTATTGGTTTGACTGGAAGTTGCCTGCTGGTGAAATTCCTGAAAATTTGGACATGGCTGAACTCTACGGTCTCACGTGCCATAAGAAAACACCTCTTCGTGTTATACCTCATTTCTCTTTTTAAAAATCAAGTTAAATTCAAAAGTTTTAGAAGCAAGGTTGATAAGGTTGCAGTCGGTTGTACAATATAATAATAAAATAAAATAAAATATATGACACTGTTTTTTATCTATATTTGTGGAGACGGTTTTTTTATTTATCAGTATGATGTTGGGGAATGTATTTATATTGTAATAAACATATACTTGTTTTTATGTATTTGAATGATGAATGAATTAATAAAGTGAATTTTATATTTTATTATTATATTTTTTGTGTTTCTATCTTTCATGTGTTGGAACATTTTTAAAATATTTATAATGTTCTAATAGTTATAATTGAAAAGTTACAAGTGATTCAAAAGTAATATCACTTAGTAATTAAGCAAGAGTTGTCACTATTCATAGTGATCAGATATGTCTTTCGTCACCAAAAATTATATCACATATCAACTTGAATAATTAAGTCTATTGAATAATTACATTTGTGGTTAAAGATATGACTATTTGTTTGGGTAGTTATGTGAAGAGACATGAGACCTTCTATAAATAGGAGAAGAATTTATTTGTTGAATAAACCCCAGAAACATAGAAAAAAGTTACTACAGAAATTCTTTATAGAATTTGATATCCTTACCATGCTTTACTTAGTGCTCAGTGGACTATTTCCATCAGTGCAAAACATCGACAGTCATTGGGCTTCATTGTATCCTCGAGGTTTATTTGTCAATAACGCTTTTGCACACCATTTATAGGTGGGGGGGCGAATAAAACTTTAAAGAAAAGTGACATTGATACAGGCCTTGAAGCCTTCACTAATTTCTCATAAGTTTATTTTTATCTACACACCAACATCATGTTTTGCATGCATAGCAAAATTGTGACAAGCAAATATTATTTCATTGATTGTCTAAGTTCGAACTGATGATAAGTGGCACTGTAAGAACTTTTAAATTGTGAGAAATATAACTTTCTTCAGTGGATAATCTAAACAAGTTCATAATCTCGTAAAAAAAAATTAAAGTGAGCATTTGATTCAAATACTTAGAAAAATTCTTATGTCATCTAAAATTCCAATTGAGGAGATGACTAGTATTGGTTATTGGAGCAGTTAACTCCACGGGGAAATGCATAGATGTACTCATTAGGAGAATGATACATTGGACAGGACCCAAGTTGAATTAATTTTGAATCCATTTTTGAATTAATTTACTTATGGCATTTATAGTATGACTTACCTAAATCCTAAGTTAGTCACTGATCATGCATATGTAACTCATGTGCTTTGATATGAGTGGAGGCTTATGCTCTAAAGATGATCGAGCCCATAGCCGATATGTTGGGTACATGACTTGTGTCTGGAATAACTTTACTAGAAACAATGGAATTCATAGCTCGATTAAGGAGTTAACGATGTCATCTCATTGGCACTGTGTGGATTGATAAATATGGAACGTGACCATGGGTTACTTGATATCATCTCATTGGCACTGTGTGGATTGATAAATATGGAACGTGACCATGGGTTACTTGTTCTCGAACTAACTATTTATCATAGTGATTAGTTGATAGTGATCATATTAATCATTAAGAAGATACATAACATGTCATTCAAACATTGCTCAAGCTTTGAAATAATCACAAACCAAGTTTAAAAGTGCTTAAAATAGTCCATAATATCCATTTACAAGCCAATGAAATGGTAAAGTGTAACACCCCGTACCCGAGACCGTTGCCGGAGTCGGACACGAGGGGTTCACAGACCAAATTCGCTTACTATCGCAGTCCATTTTAAAATTTTCCAGGCAGTTGGCTAACTGCGATACTGTCACCTTAAAAATCATATCTTGAGTTTCACAACTCGAAAATCAGTTTCGTAATTTTTCCCTGAAACTAGACTCATATGCCCATCTACATATTTTTTTCTAGAATTTTGGTTGGGCCAATTAGTACAGTTTATTAGTAAAAGTCTCCCATGTTACAGGGATCGACTACACTGACCTTTGCGCATTACGACTTGGATATCTCCCTGCACAGAGCTTCAATACTGATGCCGTTTGTTTCTATAGAAACTAGACTCAGAGAGGAGTCTATACATATATGGCATGACTCCTAATTATCTCTAGTTAATTTATAATGAATTTCCAAAGTCGGAACAGGGAATCCAGAAACCGTTCTGGCCCTGTCTCACGAGAACTTGAATATCTCTTAACATACTGTCCATATGATCGTTTCGTTACTTTCCTATGAAAATAGATTCATCAAGGTTCGTTTACATAATTTATTAATTATTTAATTCCAATCCTATTATTTTTAGTGATTTTCCAAATCTACATCACTGCTGCTGCCAGCATCTGCCTTTAAGGTAGACTTTACCTATTTCATAGTTTCCATGATTCAACTAGCCCTTTTAGCATAAATAGCACAAATTATGATAGTGATTAACCATTCCATACCAAATGATTATAACATTATGCTCAAACATATATAAGCCATTTCGCATGGCTATATACATTAACCAAAATATTCTTCCGCCACTAGTCTATTTTATACATGCCATAAGATAATCCAAAACATAGCAGTACCAAACAGTGGATAGTGATAGTGTGACTAGTTGCTGACGATCCCCGAGCCTGTAGCTTCGCAATGAGATCTATAAAACAGAGGAAACAGAGTAAACGGAGTAAGCATTACAATGCTTAGTAAGTTTTAAGCAGTGTCAACAGATAACAATCAAATTATAACATAGTTGTTCGTATTTTTATTTCACTCTTCCTTCGGGCATACCATCCCTTTACCGAATATGCACATCTCATCATATACAATAGGCAGATAAACTTTCACATAAAAGTGAGCTCATGTGACATAGATATATCGTATGATTTCACATAACCTCTCACTCTGATCCGATGTCACATAATCATAGGAATAGTCTCATAGATTACTCTCGTATGCGTCACATAACTACCCTATGATTTAGTGCAAATCAAGCTCACATATAAACTTGGAGTACATACCTGTTTAACCTTTCGCATTGAATATATTTATAAGCAATTCTTATTACGAAGTCTTACCCGGACATAATCTCCACACGAAGTTATCGGGTCTTACCCGGACAAAATTCCCACACGTAGTCATCGGGTCTTTAGAGCTCGGATATAGTACGAGCACGAAGCTTACGGACATTAATCAGTGATAATATTCTCGCATAAAGCCTGCGGGGTTTAACCCGGATATAGTACTGACACAAATGCCCTTCGGGACTTATCACATTTATGCACTTTCACATCCATCGCGTTGGCCACTCGGCCCTGTCACATATATACACTTTCACATTCATCACATCGGCCATTAGGCCTTATCACATATATACACTTTCACATTCATCACATCGGCCATTAGGCCTTATTACATATATACACTTTCACATTAATCACATCGGCTATTAGGCCTTATCACACATATACACTTTCACATTCATCACATCGGCTATTAGGCCTTATCACATATATACACTTTCACATTCATCACATCGGTCATTAGGCCTTATCACATATATACACTGTCTTGGCTGAATCTACATCTATCATTTTCCAATATCACAATTTAGAATTCACGTATGGGTTTAATAAATAGCTTATGAGCAACTAGAACAAGTTTATCAAGGTTTACAACACAATCTCAAATTCAGCACAAGCTGTTTTTCCTGAGCAATAGTCACTAAATCATTTATAACTGGAGCTACAAAACTCCAAATCACTTTCCGTTAATTTTTCCTGAATATAGACTCGTATATCTTCCATCCATAAAATTTCCAGAATTTTAAGTTTGGCCAATCAATACCAGATTTTTCTTAAAGTTTCCCCTGTTTCACTGTTTGACTAATCTGACCACTCTTCACTACGAATCAGATTTCTCATTTTACAGAATTCAAAATGTGTTTTATTTGATTTCATTTGAAACTAGACTCATTAAGGAGTCTAAGCATATAAATTTTATCTTATAACCATTTTTGTACAATTTATAATGATTTTCTAAAACGGAACAAAGGATTACAGTGTCATTCTGCACTGTCTCACACAACTTTAAATATCTCATTATCGGAAATAAATTTTCTTACACGGTTTCTTTTATAAGAAACTAGACTCATTAAGCTTCAATTTCATAATTTATTCAGCCTCCCATTCAACTCCAACAATTTATGGTGATTTTCTAAATTCATGTTACTGCTGCTGTCCTGAGCAGGTTTATCACAATTTTACTCTTCTGACATATCCTTTTAGCACTTCATATTATCATATCCATTTGGCAACATATCATATCAATAACTTACCTATACTTCATAATAGCCATTAGGCTATATGCATAAAAATTTACAATAGAGTTATGATTCTTTTAATATGTGCTTAACATATCATACTCAATCACATTATAGGCTTTAATACTTAAAACTTACCTCGATCGCTAATGTACGTCAATTCCGACTATTCGACCAATTTCCCTTTTTCCACGATCCGACTTTGTTTCCATAAGCTCTTGATGCTCAATCAACAATTTTTAACTTCAAATTTGCAAACAGCAATGTCATCGCTTTACATAACAGAAATTAAATTTCATTACTTAAACTATCCACGACGATCACCTTCCGAGCACCTTAATTTTCTTTAAGCTAAACCACCTCATAGTATACATATACACATTCGGCTAATTATAAAACAAATCAGCACTCATAACCGAATCATTGACTAAAATCACATTCGGTAATATGCTTTTAAATAATTTCAATATTTATTAACATCTAAAACTAATTTGCTTGGGGTGCCATGAATCATTCAAATCGGCCGAATATCATTGAATCTCTAAAATCATGCTTATAACCACTTGGCCGAGTTTCACATTTCAAAGCCACATATATATACTATTCAAAGTATTTAACAACACTTAAAAATCCAAAACCATAAAACTCAATTCATATAACACCAAACTCAATGCTAAATCACCCTAGGCACATTCGGCACTAGCACAAGCACACACACATTTAACTTTTCTAAAATTCAACTTTAACAAGCTTCCTATGCTTCCATGATAAAAACCGAATGCTCATCTTACCACCAACATGCATATTTAATTATCTCAAGCCTCTCTTAATCAATTTTATTCATAATAGCATGAACTCAACAATCCATTACTCATACAAAACAACATAACCGAAAGTCTTACTCATTCCAAAAATTCAAATCTCAACTTGGTCACAAAAATAACTTGATATCTCACCAAGCCAACATCAACACCAAGCAAGAATGATGCATCCATGGCTGAGTGTCATTTCCATCACATAGCAAGATTTAGACCATGGGCTAGGTAGAACTCAAGCTAACAACTAAAACATGCATGCATCTCATGGAACATCATCAAACATACCTTAGCCTAGTTACATGCATGGCCGAACCTCTTCAATCTTTCTTCTTCCTTCCTCCTTAAAATTTTCGGCCAAGGATGAACCAAAGGATGAACACTTTTTTTTTTGTTTTTCTTTCCTTCAACTCACGGCAAGGGGGGGACAATCACACATATCCTTTCTTTTTTTTTTTGTTTCTCATCCTACTAACACTAATATTTTATTGCTCATGCTCTTTATTTTATTGTTTCCTCCCATGATGCACCAACACAACATGTCTATGACATGTTTTGCCCATCACCCTTTGTCCATCCTAATGTCATGGCCGGCCACTACTAGATGGGGGGGGGGGGAAATTGACATGCAAGTCCCCCCCTTTTTCAACATGCACTAATAGGTCATTATGTTTTGATCTATCACATTTCAAAAATGTCACACATAAGCCCTATTGACTAAATTCACATGAAATTTACTAAATCGAAGCTTAAAATTTTCACACATTTATTTTAAACAATAAATATCATGTTCAAATAATTTGGTTACTCGGTTTAGCGGTCCCGAAACCGCTTTCCGACTAGGGTCAAATTAGGGGTGTCACATAAAGTCTAAATCCCAGCAAATAGTCTCACAACGACTTCACTTTTGCAAGTTTAGAAGCCACATCACATACTCAAAACACTAGCCTTGGATGGATCACTTGCTTGCTTACTTCTTCTCCTTAGTCAAGCTATTTTTCTGTAAAATAATCAATATAAGAGTGTAAGCTTAACCAATCTCAATGAGTGTTCATGAAAGCTACAAATAAGCCACAATATCAAAGGTTAATAGAAAGCATACTATAACATTTATTCATGGCATTGTATTGCATTAAGCATATCTCATAGTATTTTATATTGATATATTGGCATCTTGTGACTATGAAACATCTATAAAAACATCATACATTGGATAAACGAATCTCTAAACACACTAATGATTCATAGAGTCTAACATATCCCATGAAGTATAGCATATAGCTAACACTCTCCAACACACCAACATATCTCGGTGAATAGAGTCAAGCTCAACATTCCCTTATCTCTCTAACATATCTCTGGGCCTCAATGCCTAAACATAAACATATAGGTAAGCATTCACAATCTTATGGCATGCTAATGATATCCAATGGTTCCAAAAGACCACAGTGCCAACATATCTATTTATACACACATATACTTATTGTTTTATGCACATGTTCATTTATCATCTAACTTATATTCATAACACTTTCATAATAATTTATAATGCACTTTTCAAGTGCTCACATAATGCTCAAAGAGCCATGTTCATATTGATTGTTGGCACCATTTTTTTGGATGGAAAACGGGGTCGACTTGGGTTTTGAAAAAGAAACGGGAGTCGCCACCAATCTTTTTTGATGAGGTGTGATTGGATCACCTTGAAAAGTCGTTGTTTTTAATAAACGATTTGATTTTATTAAAACAACGGTTTTGGTCCACGAAATTCAGAAAAATGGGTTCGGGAGTCGGTTACGCACGAGGAAGGATTAGCACCCTCGATACGCCCAAAATTGGTACCTAGTTGATTACTTAATGTCTTAATGTCGAAAATTGAGAATCTTGGAGAATTTTAAAAATACGATCCTTGTATTAAAATATTAAAAAAAATTCAGGAAAAGGGGCATATTTCACGTTATTCGAGAAAGAGAATCATATCCAGTAAGTTAGGACACAATGTCTCGAATTCACGATATTTGAATGAAAAATGCTTAAAAGATATTTAACTATCTTGGATAAAAAAAAGGATCACGACCAGTAAGTTAGGACATGATCCCTCTTTTAAAAATTCCCGAGATTGTTTAAAAACTTAAGTTTAAAAAGATTCGTATATTTAGATCTATTGTGAAAATCGAAACCCAGTAAGTTAGGGTACGATCTTCTCGAATCTAAACACAGTGCCATTTTTTAAAACAAATTTTGTTATATTGAGTGAAATAAAAACACAAAATCGTAGTAAAAATGTGAAAGCAAATTACATTATTACGCATGGCTAAACTATAATGAATACAAAAGTATAAAAATAATATGAGCAATAATACTAAAATAAAATAAATAAAAAGAACAAATCGGTAACATGCGAAATAATAAGCCGTAACATGTAAATAAAATGCGCAAATGCGTATAAATATTATATAAATATATATAATATATACATATAAAAAATGTGCATGTGAGGTATATATAAAAAAAATAAAGTAAGATAAAAGAAACCGTATAAAAAACATATAAATATGTATACGTATATTCGTGAGAAAAAAAGAAAAGTATATAGATATACATATATAAAAGAAAAAAGCATTTATGTATATATATAATAAGTTAGAAACAAATACATAAACATATATACATATATAAGCAAATATATAATAATAATATTAATATAATAAGACACATATTTAAAATTACATAAGTAAATATAAATGAAAATATATAATGAGAATAACAATGATATAATAATAATAATAATAATAGTAACAATAAAATAAAATTGCTCAAATATGGGCTAAATCGAAATAAAAACAAAAGAAACTGGGCGAATTCAAAATGAAAGGGACTAAATTACAAAGGGCGCCAAAAGCGAAGGGATCAAATGGGCAAATAACCCAACCGCCTCAAAACGCAGCGCAGCAGTGGGCCAGATGGAAATAAAATTAAAATTATAGGGATAGATTAAAAATAAAAGGAAATAGCAAAAAGGACCGAATTGCAATGCGTTTTAAAACTGGAGGGACTGAGCGCGCAAATAGCCCATCCAGCGAAAACACGCGGATCCTCCCCTCGGGTCGGGTCACCGCGCGGGTCAGGGGGCAAAACGACGTCGTTTCGGGGCTTAAGAATGCCGGCCAAAACGGCGTCGTTTTACCAGGGTATAAAAGGCCTTCTTTTGAGAAAAAAATTCAGTTGGGCACTGAAAAGAAAAAAAAAGAAGGAAAGAAAAAAATATTCTCTCTGGACTAAGTCCAGATTCCGGCCAAGGCCCACCGCGCCGGCGTCGCGCCGGCCACCGTACACGGTGGCCGGAAATTCAAAAAAGTTATGTTTTTTTCTTTTTTTTATATTATGTATATATGTGTGAAAGATTAAAAATAAATAAATATAGGGAATAAAAGATAAAAAAAATCACCTTTTCGATTTTTTTGTTTATATTTCCGGGTAAATATTACAAAATAGATGAAAAGAAAAAAAAAGCCCCTTTTTATGATGTTCGAATGGCTTTATATAGAGCCATTTTACAAAAAAAAATTTATTGTTTGTTGCTGCTTGCGTGTGTTCTTCATTTTGCAGGGCTGATGGAGGACGATGGGACGTGCGCGGCGCAAGTGGCAGAGCAGTTGGTGGCTACGGCGGTGGGGTGGTTGACCAGCAGGCCTGGGTGCGGCGCAAGTGGCTGTCAGAGGCTAGGGTTAGGGTTTTTTTCTATTTTTTGATGATTTTGGGCTATTGGGCTGTTGGGTATTGGGTGTTGTAATTGGGCCATTGGGGTTTGGGTTTAGTCTAAGTGGGTTAATTTGGCCTGGGCAAATATTGGGTTTTACAGCTGCCCCTCTTTGCTCGTTATCGTGTAACGAGAACAGAGCAAAGACATAGAAAGACCAATTTTGCCCAGCCTCGCTGAGTCTCGACTTATTCGAGTGCTTCTCTTTTCCAAGTAGCATCCTTCCAGTCCACTGCGTCTTGTCGCTTCAATCCGTTCCACTGCACTTCAAGGAGATCTGATTTGTATCTTCAATCTTCTTCGCAGCAATTTCAGGGGGTGAGATTTGTGGTTTAAGCCTACTCCACTGTAACGTTAGGCATTGGAGCTTTAATCCGCTTCACTATAACTCCAGAGAAGTAGGATTAGTAGCTTCAATAATGTCTGACGCGATCCGCTCTTCTGTAACTTCAGAGAGATAAGATCCATCATTTTGACCCACTCCACTGCAACTTCAGGGAAATCGGACTCATATCTTCAACTTGGGCCACTGCAACTTTAGGGGGATAAGATTCGTGACTTCAACCTGCTCTACTGCAACTTCAGAGAGACAAGGTTTGTGACTTCGCTTCCATCTATTCCACTACAACTTTAGGGGAATAAGATTAGACATGATAAGAATTGCTATCTACTGTCCGCTCCGCTACAACTTTAGGGGGACATGACTTGTTGTTTTCAGTCTATTCCACTGCATCTTCAGAGAAATAAGACTTGATACGATCTACTCTGCTGTAACCTCAGAGAGATAAGATCCTTTATTTTAATCCGCTCCACTGTAACTTCAGGGAGATAGGATAGTGTCTTCGATCTGCTCCGCTGTAATCTCAGGGAGATAAGATCTCTGGCTTCAATCTGCTCCACTGTAACCTCAGGGAGATAAGATCTGAAATTCTCCGGTCTACTCCACTGTAACCTCAGGGAAACAAGACCTGATGTGATCTTCTCTACTGTAACTTCAGAGAGATAAGATCCTTTAATCCGCTCCATTGTAATCTCAAGGAGATAGGATTGCTATCTTTGATCTGCTCCGCTGTAATCTCAGAGAGATAAGATTTCTGGCTTCAATCTGCTCCACTGTAACCTCAGGGAGATAAGATCTGAAATTCTTTGGTCTGTTCCACTGTAATCTCAGGGAGATAAGACCTGTATAATAAACCTAATTATGCCTAATGATTAGGATGACATGATCAAAATGAAACAAATGCTCCTAACTAGACATATGTGAATGGTGTTTGCATGAATGCAGAATTTTATTTTTTCGAGAATGATCTCGCTTAGGTTATCACTACTCGAAGTTTATCAAGGTTTTGTGACTGATGTGCTACAACGCCTTCTCGCTTGACTGATTTTTCTGAAGAAACATTTAGCCAGACTGTCCCCATTGTAAACCTCAAAGTTATATCCACTGGGACGCCAAAATTTGTACCATCATTCTCTCACAGTAATCTAAGGGTAGAAATATGTGGCTTTTCCTCTGTCCTCTTTTATCACAATTCGGGGATATAGGATCTGAACCGTTCTGGTTTCCTACACCATTCTCAAGGTGTCGTACCAAAGTCTTATGCGCAAGTGAAGGCTCTCTTCTCCGAGGTAACCTCTTCCTATTGCATGATGATCATTGCTTGCTTGTTCATTTAAGCTTTGTAATTAACACGACAGCTTGTCATTTTGTTCAATCAATGTTTAGACAAACAAAATCTGAAAGGATAGTCTTTAACTTAGACTCTTCCTTCTTAGATTTCCAACCTTTAAAACTTGGTATTTTCTAAACAATAGTCATGTTTCAGGTCCCTATATTATTTAGAAATTTTCCAGAGTAATGTGCAAAACTTCTTTCCTGAAAGTTTTATTAGTTCGTTAATCATTATTCCTATGCAACATGTTTGCAAAAAGACCATAACAATGGATAAGACTAAGGCTAGTTCTGATCATAACTCAAATAAAACATCAAAGATGGCAAAAGAAAGGTAACAAAGAAGTGGATTGAGAATGTGCATTTTCACAAAAGGAAAGGAAGAAAGAAAGAAAATAAAAGAATGTATTTTCAAGAATACACATAAGAACTAGGTGCCCCAGTTATCGCAGCTTGAGTTTCTCTGTACAAACTTTCCGAAGACCCTTCTGAGTTTGACATGTGTTCAGGAGATCTGCAATACTCTGTCAATGTTCCAAGACGTTGCATATCCTTTCTTATTGGTAAAGCAAGATCATCATATTCCCCTGATCAAAATTTGATCCGCTCAAATCCTGATGCTCCAATCCTGCCCAATACTTGAGTCGCCTTTTTCAGGTTTTCGACTCAAGCCCTCTTTGGTCTCAAAGTGCCCTTTACAGGTTTTCACCTTAGCCTCTCCAAAGTTTTTTTTTTTTAGGAAGCAAAGCGCCCTTCACGGGTTTTCACTTTGGTTCCGCTTTCTTTCAAGTGAAGTATTTCTTGACGGAGTCTGCGTTTACAGGATTTGGTAAACTTTTGCCATCCATCTCGCATAGGATCAAAGCTCCACCAGAAAAGGCCTTCTTTACAACATAAGGGCCTTCCCAATTTGGCATCCATTTTCCTCTAAAATCTTTTTGTATAGGAAGAATCTTTTTTAGTACTAAGTCCTCTTCACGAAATTCTCGGGGGCGAACCTTTTTATTATAGGCTCGCATCATTCGTTTCTGGTACATTTGCCCATGGTGAATAGCTCTTAGCCTCTTTTCTTCTATTAGGTTCAACTGATCGTACCGAGATTGGATCCAATCGGCTTCATCCAACTGTAGCTCAGATAACACCCGTAGAGAAGGGATTTCAACTTCAATGGGTAATACTGCCTCCATTCCATAAACCAGAGAAAAAGGCGTTGCCCCAGTAGAAGTTCTAACAGATGTTCGATAGGCAAGGAGAGCAAATGATAATTTCTCATGCCAATCCTTGTAGGTTTCAGTCATCTTCCCCACAATCCTTTTAATGTTTTTATTGGCCGCCTCCACTGCACCATTCATTTTGGGACGATACGGCGATGAGTTATGATGCTTAATTTTAAATTTGCTACAAACTTCAGCTATTGTGCTATTATTCAAGTTCATCGCATTGTCGGATATGATCCTCTCAGGCATTCCATATCGACAAATGATCTCCTTCTTTAAGAATTTGCTGACTACTGCTTTCGTGACATTTGCATATGAAGCAGCCTCCACCCACTTGGTAAAGTAATCAATTACTACGAAGATGAAGCGATGCCCATTAGAAGCCTTTGGTGATATTGGCCCAATAACATCCATACCCCACATGGAAAACGGCCAAGGAGAGGTCATGACGTGAAGAGGTGAAGGAGGCGCGTGTATTTTGTCTCCGTAAATTTGGCATTTGTGGCACTTCCTGGCATGATCAATACAATCTCCTTCCATGGTGGGCCAATAGTACCCAAATCTCATGATCTGTCTGGCCATCGTGAAACCACTGGCGTGCGTCCCACAAATACCCTCATGGACTTCTTCCAAAATTTTCTTGGCTTCTACAGCATCCACACATCTTAACAGTACTTGATCCTTCCTTCTTTTATATAACACTTCTCCATCTAAGACGTATTCAATGGCTATCTTTCTCAGAGTTCTTTTGTTATTCTCTGTCGCTTGATCAGGGTATTCCCGATTCTTCACATATTGTAGGATACTCTGATACCAAGGACAATCATCTTTTCCCTCCTCCTCAATATTGCAGCAATTAGCCGGGGTCTCAGAGATACTCATCTGAACAGGCCTCATTGCCTCAAGTCTATTCACCTGAATCATCGAAGCTAGAGTAGCTAATGCATCAGCCATTTGGTTTTCCTCCCGTGGGAGGTAATAGAAGGTGATATCGTCAAACTCCTCAGCCAATTCAAGAACTAGTTTTCTATAACCGATTAGCTTAGGATCTCTAGTCTCCCACTCCCCTTTGAGTTGGTATATCACCAACGCTGAATCCCCGTATACTCTCAGTACTTTGATGTTCCGTTCAATGGCTGCACGAATGCCCATAATACATGCTTCATATTCTGCCATGTTATTTGTACAATCGAAGTCCAACTTGCTAGCAACAGGATAATGATCTCCACTTGGGGATACCAAAACTGCCCCAACTCCATTACCCGTAGCATTTGAAGCTCCATCAAAATTTAACTTCCATACGTGATCTATTTGAGGATTTTCTTCAGTATTCGCCACATACATCAAGTCCTCGTTTGGAAAATCGAAATTCAAAGATTCATAGTCCTCCAAGGCTCTACTAGCTAGGAAATCGGCTATTGCACTTCCCTTTATGGCCTTCTGACTGACATATACTATATCAAATTCTGAGAGCAAGATCTGCCATCTAGCCATTCTCCCGTTCAAAGCAGTCGATTCCATCATATATTTTAAAGGATCTAACTTTGAAATTAGCCAAGTCGTGTGATACAACATATACTGCCTCAGTCTTCGGGTTGCCCAGATTAGAGCACAACACAACTTCTCAATTGATGAGTACCTCATTTCGCAATCGGTAAATTTCTTACTGAGATAGTATATTGCCCTTTCTTTCTTTCCCGTCTCATCATGTTGGCCCAATACGCATCCCATGGAATTCTCCAACACTGTTAGATACAATATCAATGGCCTATCTGGACTTGGAGGTGATAAGACTGGAGTATTAGCCAAGTACTGCTTTATCTTATCGAAAGCCCTCTGACACTCTTCATCCCATTCACCCGGATTATGTTTCTTTAAGAGCCGGAATACTGGATCACATTTCTCTGTCAGTTGTGAGATGAACCGAGCAATGTAATTCAGCCTCCCTAGGAAACCTCGAACCTCTTTCTGAGTGCGCGGGGGAGGTAAATCTCGTATTGCCTTTACTTTGTCTGGGTCAACCTCGATCCCCTTTTTGCTAACTATGAAGCCTAATAACTTCCCTGATCTGGCTCCAAACGTGCATTTGGTCGGGTTAAGCTTGAACTGAAATTTTTTTAATCTCAAAAATAACCTTTTCAAGACCTGAACATGCTCTTCTTCCGTTCTAGACTTCGCGATCATATCGTCAACATAGACTTCAATCTCCTTGTGCATCATGTCGTGAAACAAAGTCACCATAGCTCTTTGATATGTTGCTCCCGCATTCTTTAATCCGAAGGGAATTACCTTGTAACAGAATGTTCCCCATAAGGTAATGAATGTGGTTTTCCTCATGTCTCCAGGATGCATCTTTATTTGATTGTATCCAGAGAAACCGTCCATGAAAGAAAACAATGAATAGCCCGCCGTGTTATCTACCAAAGTATCAATGTGAGGCAGTGGAAAGTTGTCCTTTGGACTAGCCTTGTTCAAATCCCTATAATCCACACACATTCGTACCTTTCCATCTTTTTTGGGAACGGGGACGATGTTGGCTACCCAATCCGAATACTTGACCTCTTGTAAGAATCCAGCGTCGAATTGTCTTTTGACTTCTTCTCTTATTTTCAACACAATGTCAGGTCTCATTCTCCTAAGCTTCTGTTGAACGGGTTTACAATCCTCCTTTATGGGCAGACGATGCACCACAATGTTAGTACTTAGCCCAGGCATATCTTGGTACGACCACGCGAAAACATCCTTGAACTCTCGGAGTAAATTAATGAGGTCTTGTCTTGTCTTTGCGGTGATTTCAGTTCCAATTTTCACCTCCTTTCCATCCTCTAGGCTCACTATTTCTAACGATTCCCTATGAGGTAGGATATGCTTATCCTCTTGTTCCATCATTCTTAACAAGTCTGGAGATGCATCATAATCTTCGTCATTTTCAAAGTCATGGGATCCCTCTGAACACACTTCTTGCTCAAAAATAGGCTCCGTGTTTGAGGCAGCGTCACTCATGTCATTGATATCTAAAGACCTATGAGGGCATATTAAAGAATATACCAAGAATATAAATTTATGAATATGTTTGTGCAAAAGAATCACAAATGAAAGAATTATTTGTAAGACAATCAACCAAATGAAAAATATAAAAGGAAAAAAAAAGTGACTGATCGAGATGAACGTAGACACGTATTTCATTAAAATAATGATATTTAGGCCCAATGCCTATTTCACAAAAGATTTCATATCGTTTCTAGGCCAACAAACAACAGGAATGTTTTGAGCATTACTCTGAATGAGCCCTAAAGACTACAGGGATTTCTTCAGCAGTCCAATTGTTTAGCTCGCTTCCAGGCTCATAAGGGCAGATCTCCAACAAAGCCCTCCTTTCCGTTGCTTCTATGGCGTTGGTATAAACGTTTTCCAACATTCCTCCCATGCCGCTACCGAACACTCCACATTCAGAATGAATAAATCCTCCCGACACAAAAGATGTAGATATGTGGGGAAAGGTTAAAGGCTCACACTTAGCTTCATGTCCATTCAAACGCGCCCTTCTTCTCTCTTGTCTCTTCTCTACTTCTTTCTTTTTCTGCTTCATGTCTGGCTTGTACCCTAAACCAAATTAATCAAACTTTTCCTTCGGCATTGGTGCCTCAATTCTTCCCTGAAGATATTTTCCCAATCCTTTCCCGGGTAAGGCTCATCTTCCTACCATCAATCGCAATCCCATCTCAGTGGTCCTAGATATTTTCGGTACTGGAATTCTATTTCCCTCCGCAATAAACATCGCGTTCACAAATTCTAACGACCGAAAAGAACATTCTAGTGCCTCATCGTTGATGTCCACATAAGGTGCATCGCTAGTCATCATTGCGATAATATCCTCCTCTGTATCTATTGTTACCAACCGATCCTCCGATACCAACTTCACCTTCTGATGTAATGATGAAGGTACTGCCCCTGCTGAATGTATCCACGGTCTCCCCAATAGACAGTTGTAGGAGGGTTTAATATCCATTACCAAGAAATCCACCTCATAAGTGACTGGGCCAATCCTTAATGGTACCTCAATTCTCCCTATAACCTCCTTTTTTGTTCCATCAAATGCCCTTACTATGCTCTGGCATGCTTTCATGTGCGAACTGTCTATTGGTAATCGACTAAGAGTGGACAAAGGCAATACATTTAGTGCAGATCCATTATCAACCAAGGCCCCCGAGAGTGTGTACCCTTTGCATCGGACAGTAACATGCAGGGCTTTAGTAGAACCTCTTCCTCTGGATGGTATTTCATCATCACTGAAGAAGATAAAATTGTCAGCACCAATATTGTTGATCAGCCGATCCAGCTTGTTTACCGAAATATCGTCAGCCACATATGTTTCGTTTAGCACCTTTAAAAGTGCATTCCGATGTACTTCTGAGTTTAAGAGTAAAGCTAATACAGAAATGCGGGCTGGCTGTTTGTGCAGTTGCTCCACAACACTGTATTCACTGTGTTTCAAAAACTTCAAAAACTCCTTTGCCTCCTCTTCTTTTATTGGTTCATTTACCAATGGCTCAACTTCTACTGCTTTCCCTTTCCTCTGTTCTTTCTTCCAATTCTCTTCCCTGGACGACTCTGCTTGAGCGTCATATCTTTTTCCATTGCGCGTGTAAGAACCTATTTCCTGATTTCTTTCTGCTTCTTTTCCCAAAATGGTCACATTACACCCGTAATTCCACGGCACCATTTTGTTATCCCTATAAGAGAAATTTGATGGTTTCTGGATTACAATTTTCGGTGTTACCTGAGCCCTAACCTCATTACCCTTAGGGCGTGAGATAATGACACAGGATGATTTATTTTTGGATCCTTTGTTCCCAACTCTGTC
Organism: Gossypium hirsutum; assembly: GCF_007990345.1. Taxonomy (NCBI): domain Eukaryota; kingdom Viridiplantae; phylum Streptophyta; class Magnoliopsida; order Malvales; family Malvaceae; genus Gossypium; species Gossypium hirsutum. The sequence continues at coordinate 107,627,397 of NC_053436.1, forward strand.
GCGCATATGCTCCTCATTTCTTTCGCATCTTCGTAAAACCTCATCTCCTTGTTATCCATCATGCTTTGAACCAAAGCCTTGAATCCTTCACATTCTTGGATTTCATGCCCTGTTTTATGGTGAAATTCACAATAATTTCTCATCTCATGCCCTTCCTCAGAATCTGAAATAACCAACCCTCTTTTCGCCATTTCTTTCCAGACCCGTTTCAATGGAGTTTTTACTTCAGCAATGTCAGTCTTGACTTCTTCTCCCGTACCTTCGCTAACCATATTCACCCTCTTATCTGCGTGATTAGGTAACGGATTCTTTGCGTTAGGTGAGTCGTCAAGTTTGACAACACCTAAATTGATAAGTCCTTCTACTACCTTCTTGAAGACAGTACAATTTTCTATCGAGTGTCCAGAAATTCCCGCATGATAATCACATTGCGCGTTCGTATCATACCATTTTGGATACGGAGGTTGTAGAGGACTCAAGTAACGAGGAGCAACAACATGTGCATCGAATAAAGTCTGATACAACTCCTTGTATGACATCGGGATTGGCGTGAATTGGGGCTTTTCAGTAGTTTGCCTAGCTCCCGACTCTTGTCTTGATGATCCCTGTTGATTAGCAACCACTTTCTTTGGTTGATTCACGGTAATTGACCTACCATAAGCATTCACATTATTCACTTCATTTTCTCTTTTCCTCGGGGGTGCCCTCCTATTATTTTCTCCTCCATCTATTTTTCCACTTTTAATGGCATGCTCAATCATTTCACCATTCATGATTATATCCGAGAAATTTTTTGAAGCGCTTCCCAACATGTGAGTGATGAACGGGGCTTTCAAAGTATTAATAAAAAGCGTCGTCATCTCTTTTTCCAAAAGCGGTGGTTGCACCTGAACCGCCACCTCTCGCCACCTCTGCGCATATTGTCTGAAGCTTTCGTTCGATTTCTTCTCTAAATTTTGTAGAGTTATCCTGTCAGGCATCATTTCTGAGACATGATTGTATTGTCTCAGGAAAGCCTGTGCTAAATCCCTCCAAGTAGCAATTTTAGCTCGGCTCAGCTGATTGTACCACTTTGACGCCGCTCCCGTAAGACTTTCCTGAAAGCAATGTATTAATAATTGATCATTATTAATATGCCCCGTCATTCTTCTACAAAACATAGTAATATGGGATCCTGGGCAACTAGTCCCGTTGTATTTCTCAAATTCCGGCATCTTAAATTTGTAAGGGAGCACCAAGTCCGGAACCAAGCTCAGATCCTTTGCATCTATTCCATAGCTTTCGATGCTTTCTATTGCCCTAAACTTCTCTTCTATCCATTTCCATTTCTCCTCAAATTGTTTTGGAAATTCCTCCTTCGCCTTGTCCTTTTCAACCATATCGTCAAGATCTGGGACAGCAATATTATTCGGGCTATCACCGGGATTAAAGCCCGCTCCGGGTTGAAAACTCATTGGGATTGAAGCATCGCCTTGGAACTGCTGGGGCCTAACCGACACAGAGGGTCTCCGAGGATGTAGCTCAGTCTGTACTTGCGCATGCGGAGGCGTGAAACCTGGAGGATAAAGTGGTTCACCATTGTTTTCTTCTTCACTAACAATCACAAGACCTTTACCCTTATCTACTCCCTTCAATAATTGCGTCATCTTAGCCACCAGATCATTTTGGGACTCCTCCATCTTTTGCACCATGTCACGTTGAATCTTTTCTATTTGCTCTTTCATTTGCGCCTGCAACTGGTCTTGCATTTCTTTTTGAAGTTGCTCTAGCTTCTCCAACCTTTGGTCCATAATTTTTGTCTTAGCTCGGGTGCCGTAACTTGTTGGTTTTCCAGGTTAACTGAAATGATTTTATTCGATTAGGTTTTTAATGGTCATTAATGCATATGATGTGATGCAATGCATGAAAAGAATGCAAGAAAAAGAGGTACTGATTCTAATTCAACTTCATTAGAAAACTTTACTAGATAAAGAGTTTCTTTACATAAAATAGACTACATATATGGCTTTGCCCTTACACTCAAAGCCTTAACCTTTCTAAGAAGCCAAGCTAACTCTCGGCCCCTGTCCGACTCTAACTCATACTTCAAACTTAATAGGTCAGCCTGAACCGCTAGAGTTTGCAGATGATCAGCTACTTCGCGCACTTGAGCCACCGCCTCTCCCATAATATAATCTCTTTCTCTAATCTGCTCTTGAGACCGACGGAATTGTCTTTGCCACTGCTCATTATTTTCTTCCAGAAGCTCTATCCGGATTTCACTATTTTGCAATGCACTCTTTAGCCCTCCTATTTGTCCTTTTAATTCTTCAATTTTGTCTAAGCTCGCCCTTAATTTAAGCGTAGCATTACGATTACAGTACTGGTGAAGCGATCTTTCTAGTTCAGTTATCCGGACCTTCAACTCCGTCTTCTCGTCTTGGCAAACTAGTAGACTCTTTCCCAATGCGACTTCTCGAGCCCGAGTATCCTGAAATTTCTTTTCCCATTGATTAACTTTCGTCTTTTCCTCCTGAATTTCTTGTCGCCATTGCTCTGGCGTTTTACCCAAGCCAGCAGCTCTTACCGACCTACGCAATTTCTTGTAATCTGTCCTCAGGCTGTCCAAATCTTCTTCTGCTTTGTTCTTTCCTTTTCTCAATTTATCGGCCTCTAATCTTTGAATGTCCACATCCAGTCCTAACTACATTTTTTCTTCCTCTAGTTGTTCTATCTTCTTCCCCAATTCTAAACTCCTTTTTTCAAATTCTTGTTTGATGATTTCTATCTCAGAAGGCAAAACTTGTAAGTGTTCCTCTAAGATCGAGCAGTTTCTGAATTTGACGCCGGGATGTTGTCGTTGATCCTTTGATCACGCCACTGACTATACTCGAGGGTAATTGTCGGACCTACGGCTAAGATCTTCATTCGACGAGTCTGGTTCCAGGCACTAGATATTTCTCGAACCTTCTTCTTGTAGTTGTCCTCCCTATAGGAAAAATCACAACAGGCCAACCCCTGCGTTGCTGGTATGAATTGTCGTGATCTATACTGTCTTGATACGAGTAGAGGAGCATATCCGATAACTCTCCATATCCCGAGCAGCGAAACCCAGTCAAAATCTCCACATCGGTACAATATCTCATCAGGAATTAACCAAGGAGCCCTCCATTCAATATCTCATCCTGGAGATTCTGGAGTATCTCTATCCATTTTTCTTCTGAAATATCATCCCGTCTTGGCGTGGCCACCAATTCTCTTATAGGGGAGTAGCTATCAGAGAATACCCGATAAGAGACCTTTTCGACTTTCCAGAAGTGGCTATGGAACCATGTCAATAAGAGTTGCGCGCATCCAATAAACCTTCCCTCCCCCTGCTTTTCGACACGCATTCAAGGATCTAAAAGTTTCAGCGAGTATTGCCGAACCGGTGTAACCCCTTTACTAAGCCGATCAAACAAATCAGATACAGCCTCGTCTATGTGCCCTAAAGCTTTGGGGAAAACCACTAGTCCATAGATACCTAAAGCGAAGACATCGACCCTTTTCTTTAAGTCAGGATGTACAAGCACCAAATCTCCAACTTTTCCAAGGAAACATTTACTGTCGCCCTTCTGTTGGATCCGGGCAGCGACCCACTGCTCCTCATCCAGTATGTCATTAATTTTTACAACGGAGGGACAAAGAGCTGGAATAAGCCTGTCGACTTGATTCTTGGCAGAAGCAAGTCGTATATCTCCACTGGCGTCAATCTACCTTCAAAGTGAACAACTGTAGGCAGGATTCCAAACTGGCAAGGCTCGGAATAAATAGCTCATGTCCACTTTGACA
>NC_053436.1:107631706-107658997 GCF_007990345.1 Gossypium hirsutum
TCAATTGACAAACTAACGATGTCCCATATAAAAAATTGTGAGCATTACAGGGATGAGCGAACAGTGGGTCGCTGCCCGGATCCAACAGAAAGGAGACAGTAAATGCGTCCTTGGAAAAGCTTGTGAGATTTAGTATTAGCACACCCTGATGTGAGAAAAGAGTGGATGTCTTCGCTCTAGTATCTATGGATTGGTAATTTTCCCTAGAGCTTTAGGGACATAGATGAGGCCGTCTCTGATTTGTTCGATCGGCTTAGTAAAGGAGTCACGCCCATCCGCAATATAGCAGAAACCTTCAGATCTCTAAGCGCATGTCGAAGAGCAGGGGAGGAAGGTCATCGGATGCGCGCAGCTACTATTGGTTGGTTCCATAGTCACTTTTGGAAGGTGAAAATGCTCCTATCGAGTCTTCTCAGAAGACTATTCTCCATTGAAGGAACAGTTGCTACACCAAGACGAGACGACATCACGGAAGAAAGTGGATGACGATCTCCAAAATCTCAGGAGGATGACGTGAATGGAAAGCTCCTTGGATGGTACCCGACGAGATCCTGTACCGATGTGGGATTCGACTGGGTCCCTTTACTCGAATTTGGGGAGCTTCGTTATGCCCCTTTACTCGTATTAAGACAATATAGATCGAGACAGTTCATACCAGCAACACAAGGGCTGGCTCAATGTGAGTTTCTTATAAGGATGAAAACTATAAGAGAAAAACTCGAGAAATATCTAACGCTTGGAAACAGGTTCACCGAATGAAAAGATTTACCGTAGGAGCATGGCAACTTCAGAATATTATGGGTGGTGGAGTAAAAGAGTCAATGACAACATCCCTAAGCCGAGGGAAGATTGCGTTCAGTCTATAGAGGAGCATCTACAAGTAGTTCCGTCAGAATTAGAGATCATCAAACGAGACTTGAGAAAGAATTCTGGTGGAAAGAGGATAAACAGTAGAAGAAAAGAGTGCATTTGGATTAGACATCATTCCACAAGCTAGAGCGAGAAAAGGAAGGGAAAGAACAAAGCTGAAGAGGATTTGGATAGTCTAAAAACAGATTACAAGAAGCTGCGATTGTCGATGAGAACTGTCGTCTGGGTAAAACGTCAAGCAGTGCGACAAGAGATCAATGAGGAAAGAATAGGCGATCAGTGGGAAAGAAATTTAAGATGCTCGAGCTCGAGAAACGCTTTGGAAAGGAGTTTGTTAGAGTGCCGAAATGAGAAGGCAGGATTAAAGGCCAAGTGGCAGAGCTAGAAAGTCACTTCACTAGTACCGTAGTCGCAACTCCATGATCGAATTAAGAGCAAGCTTAAATAAGATCGAAGAACTGAAAGGAAAGGTAGGAGCTTGAGGACGCATTACACAATTCTGAGCTACGAATGGAGCTTCTTGAGAGGAGTAATGATCAATGGCAAGAGCAATTCCATCATTCTCAAGGCAGATTAGAGATAGAGATTACGTTATGGGCGAAGCTGTGACTCAAGTGCGGGAAGTGGCTGATCATCTGCAAACATTAGCAGTTCAGGCCGATGTATTGAGTTTAAAATATGAGTCAGAATCAAGCCGAGGTCGAGATTTAGCTTGGCTTCTTTGGAAGGTTAAGGCTTTGGTATAAAGGCGAAGCCGTATATGTATTTATTTTATGTAAAGAAATTGCTTTCTAGTTGAGTTTTCTAATGAAATTGAATTCGAATCAATGCCTCTTTTGCATTCATCTCATACATTTGCATTACATCTCATAAAATGACCCTAATAAATTAATTATGACAGTTACCCTGGAAACCAACAAAATCTAATCAAATATCACTACGGTACTCGTCGCCAAACAAAAGCAATGGATCAAAGGTTGGAAGATTGGAACAGTTGCAACGAGAGATGCAAGATCAGATGCATGAACGACTGGAAAAATCCAGCAGGACATGTTAGAATCCCAGAACACTGTGATGAACCAATTAAAGCAGTTATTGGCTGGAGGAAATAACAAAGGAAAAGACCCCGTAGTTGATGCTGGGGAAGATCACGATGACCCTGTTTATCCTCCAGGTTTCACCCCAACTAACATCCAAGCACAACCAGAGGTGTACCCACAGAGGGTACCGGTTACCATTAGACCTCAATATCTGGCTGGTGCCTCGGTACCATTGCATTTTCAAATGGGCTCGGGTTCTAATCCCGGGGATAATCCCACTAATCCTGTGGTCCCGGACCTCGATGACGTGGCAGAAACAGAAAAAACAAGAATGAACCTGCCAAAACAAGTAGAGGACCGATGTAGATGGTTAGAGGAAAATTTAGAGTCATGGAGAACATCGACTATCATCGCGGGGTTGACGCCAAGGATCTGAGTTTGGTCCCTGATTTAGTACTCCCACCTAAGTTCAAAATGCCGGAATTCGAAAAATATAATGGGACTAGTTGTCCTGAAGCTCATATAACTATGTTCTGTCGAAGAATGACATGACACGTCAACAACGATCAGCGTTAATCCACTGCTTCCAGGACAGTTTGATCGGATCTGCAGCCAAATGGTACAACCAACTGAGTCGTGCTAAAGTTAGTTCATGGAGAGACTTGGCGCAAGCTTTTATGAAGCAATACAGTCATGTAACGGATATAACACCCGATCGAATTACGTTACAAAACATGGAGAAAAAGTCTAGCGAGAATTTCAGGCAGTACGCCCAACGATGGAGAGAAGTGGCAACACAAGTCCAGCCACCCCTTTTGGAAAAAGAGGTCACCATGTTGTTTATCAACACTCTGAAAGCCCCGTTCATCAACCACATGTTGGGGAGTGCTACCAAGAGCTTCTCGGATATGGTAATGTCCGGTAAATGATTGAGAACGCGTAAGGAGCGGTAAGATTGACACGGGGGAAAACTTCAAAAGACCAGCCCAAGGAAAAAAGAGGCGAAGTAAACAACGTAAGCACATATAGCAAGAGCCATTCAAAACCGATTACTGTTGGCCCTCCAAAAATGATAACCACTAGTCACCAAGCCCCCTCAGGCAGGAACCCAACACAAGGCCAACACAAGGACTAACACAGAGAGACTTCAATTCACGCCCATTCCAATAACATACGGGGAACTGTATCAGAAGTTATTTGATGCACAATAGTATCTCCATTTATCTCGAGCCCATGCAACCTCCATATCCCAAATGGTATGACACGAATGCCCAATGTGAATACCATGCAGGGATACCAGGACACTCAATTGAGAACTGCACTGGGTTTAAAAAGGCGGTGGAAAGGTTCATTAAGATGGGGATTGTGAAGTTTGACAACCCATTAGGACCCAACGTAGCAGCGAATCCGTTACCCAGCCATGCTGATAAAGGGGTAAACGCAATAATCGAAGGTGAGAAAAAGAGAATCAAAACCGACATTGCAGAGATAAAAACCCCATTGAGTTGGGTCTGGAGACAAATGATAGAAGGAGGTCTCATCAAACAAGATTCAAAAGAAAGGCCCGAAGGAACGAAGACGTACTGCGGTTTCATGCTGAAGAAGACCATGACATTCAAACTGCACTGAATTCAAGGCCATGGTGCAAAATCTGATGAACAACAAAGAGCTAGAATTTTATGAAGAGATCAAAGGACTTGAAAATGGAGAAGTTTATGCCTCGGAGGAGGGGCCTACGGGAAAGGCCCCAAATCACCCAGTGTGATTATTTCAAGGCCAACGAGTACAGGATCTGGAATACAACTGGCGCCAAGGGTCATAATCCAAAAACCTGTAGCCTTTCCTTACAATGATAGCAAAGAGGTTCCTTGGAATTACGACTGCGATGTGATGATCACGGGAGAGGAGAACCCGATAAATGCTTCAGAAGAGGGTAATGACGTAGGTTCTATACGCGTAGTGGAAAACGTTACGACCTGGGAAATACAAAAAGGGAGCCTATAAAAGGAAAAGCCTTGGCGGTTGAACAAGATAAAACGAAGACGACCGGAATTGAACCGCATATTAACACACCGGTGACTGAAAATGAGGCTAGAGAATTCCTAAAATTCTTGAGGCATAGCGAGTATAGCGTGGTGGAACAATTGCATAAGCAACCCGCTCGCATCTCAGTGCTCGAGTTACTTCTAAGTTCAGAGATACATCGTAATGCGTTGGTAAAAGTGCTAAATGAGACTTATGTCGCTAAAGATATCTCAGTGAACAAATTGGATCGCCTGGTTAACAATATAAATGCCGATAACTTCATCTTCTTCAACGATGATGAGATCCCGCCAGGTGGTATGGGATCTACCAAGGCCTTGCACATCACTGCCCGTTGCAAGGGGTGTATACTACCGGCGGTACTCGTAGACAATGGATCGGCCCTGAATGTTTTACCCCTGTCCACATTAAACAGGCTACCTGTGGATAGTTCTCACATGAAATCATGCCAAAATATAGCGAGAGCATTTGATGGCACTGAGAGAAAAGTGATGGGGAGAATCGAGATACCTCTATTGATTGGTCCAAATACATACGAGGTGGAATTTTGGTAATGGATATTAAACCATCTTACAATTGCCTATTGGGGAGGCCTTGGATCCATTCTGCAGGAGCTGTACCATCGTCACTTCACCAAAAGTTAAAATTGGTGATAGAGGGTCGATTGGTGACTATAGGTGCAGAAGAAGACATCATTGCATCAGTCACCGATGATATGCCATACATAGAGGCTGATAGTGAAGCGATAGAATGTTCATTCGATCATTGGAATTCGTAAATGCCACATTTGTCATCGAGATGAGCAAAATCCCAGAGCCTAAGATATCCAAAGCTACGTCAATGAGCTTACAACTAACGATGGGGAAGGGAGCATTGCCTGGAAGAGGATTGGGAAAATACCTCCAGGGAAGGGTCGGAGTACCGATCCTAGTTAACAAACAGGACCGTTATGGTTTGGGATATAAGCCTAATGCGAGGGAAAGGAGGAAGGAGATGGAGAAAAAGCAAGAAAGGAGAAGAGCACATTTGGGCGGGATAGAAGCCAAGTGGGGACCGATAACCTTTCCTCATATATCTAAGACTTTTGTTTCAGGGGAATTGTCCACCCTGAAGAGAAGGATGAGGTTACAGAAGGAAGGATTGAGAGGTTGGACATCAATGCCATATCCGCGGAAGAAAGGGTGGAAAGGAATTTATCGGGCATTCGTCCTTACGAACCTGGAAGTGTTCTGAATAACTGGACTGCAGAAGAGATCCCTGTAACATTTAGAACTAATTAGAGTAATATTCAGAACACTTGTTGCCCTAAGCCTGGGGGTGATAAGAATCTTTTGTAAAAGGCACATGTCCAAAAGCTAATTTCAGTGAAAACTTATCATTCAGTTTCATCTTGAGCAAATATTCTTTCATTCTTTTCATCCCCTTTATAATCATACTATGCATACAAGTATTCTTAGATTCTTTTATTTGGGCCTCCATTTGTTCCAATAACAGGTCTTCAGATATCAACGAGATGAGCGACGCTGTTACTAATTCAGAGTCTCTATTTGAGCAAGACATGAGTATAGATGATCCTCAAGATTTTGAGGGTGACCAAGACAGCGTTTTATCTCCGGATTTGTTAAGAATGATGGAAGAAGAAGAAAAACAAATTCTACCCTATAAGGAATCAGTAGAAGTTGTGATCTTAGAAGAGGGCAGAGAGGTAAAAGTTGGCGCTTGCATTGCCAAGGAAACAAGGCGAGACCTTGTTGAGTTGCTTCAAGAGTTTAAAGATGTCTTCGCATGGTCCTACCAAGATATGCCAGGTCTAAGTACTGATATCGTGGTGCACCGATTGCCTATAAAGGAAGAATGCAAACCAGTCCAACAAAAGCTCCGAAGGATGAGGCCTGATGTCTTGCTAAAAATAAAGGAAGAAGTTAGGAAGCAATTTGATGCTGGTTCTTACAGGTGGTCAAGTACTCAGAATGGGTAGCCAATATAGTCCCTGTTCCTAAGAAAGATGGGAAGGTGCGAATGTGTGTGGACTACAGAGACTTGAACAAAGCCAGCCCAAAAGATAATTTCCCACTGCCTCATATCGATACCTTGGTAGACAACACGGCCGGATACTCACTGTTCTCTTTCATGGATGGTTTCTCCGGGTACAACCAAATTAAGATACTTTCTGAAGACAGGGAGAAGACCACATTCATAACGATGTGGGGGACGTTTTGTTATAAAGTGATGCCTTTGGATTGAAAAATGCGGGAGCAACGTATCAGAGAGCCATGGTAGCATTATTCCATGATATGATGCATAAAGAGATAGAAGTTTATGTTGATGACATGATCGCAAAATCCAGAACAGAAAGGGAACACGTGCAAGTTCTGAGAAAACTGTTTCTGAGGTTAAGGAAGTTCCAGCTAAAACTTAACCCAGCCAAGTGTACTTTCGGGGCTAGATCAGGAAAATTGTAGGATTCTTAGTTAGCGAAAAGGGAATTGAAATTGACCCAGACAAAGTTAAGGCCATACAAGAATTACCTCCGCCAAGTACTCAAAAGAAGTTCGGGGTTTCCTAGGAAGACTAAATTACATCGCTCGATTCATTTCACAATTAACTGAGAAATGTGACCCCATATTCCGTCTTCTTAGGAAACACAATCCAGGTGTATGGGATGAGGAGTGCCAGAAAACTTTCGAAAGAGTTAAACATTACTTGTCCAACGCCCCAGTACTGATGCCACCTTGCCTTGACAAACCACTAATACTATACTTGGCAGTATTTGAGAATTCCATGGGGTGCGTGCTCGGCCAACATGATAAGTCAGGACGAAAAGAAAGAGCTATCTATTATCTCAGTAAGAAGTTCACTGAATGCGAAACGAGATATTCGCTAATTGAAAAATTATGTTGCGCATTGGTTTGGACTACTCGGAGATTGAGACAATACATGTTGTATCATACGACTTGGTTAATCTCAAAGTTAGATCCTCTGAAATACATGATGGAGTCAACTGCTCTAAACGGAAAGATGGCCCGATGGCAAATTCTACTATCTGAATTTGACATAACCTATGTGAATCAAAAGGCTGTAAAAGGGAGCGCGATAGCAGATTTTCTAGCAAGTAGAGCCCTGGACGATTATGAGCCTTTGAACTTTGATTTCCCAAATGAGGATCTGATGTATGTGGCAACTACTGAAGCGAGCACACAAGAAGGCAATACTTAGAAATTAAATTTTGACGGAGCCTCAAATGCCATGGGCAACGGATTGGGGCAGTCTTGGTATCTCCAAACGGTGATCATTATCCTTTCACCAGTAAACTAGATTTTGATTGCACAAATAACATGGCGGAATATGAAGTATGTATCATGGGAATCCGCGTGGCTATGGAACGCAAAATCAAGGTACTTGAGGTATATGGGGATTAGGCATTGGTAATTTATCAGCTCAAAGGCGAATGGGAAACAAGAGACCCTAAATTGATTAGTTACCAAAGGATAGTCCTACAATTGATTGAGGAGTTTGACGACATCACTTTTTGTTATCTCCCACGAGACGAGAATCAGATGGCCGACGCTTTAGCTACATTGGCTTCCATGATCAAAGTAAATAGACCAGAGGATGTGAAGCCTATCCAAATGAGCATTTATGATGCTCCAGCCTACTGTTGTAACATTGACGAGGAAGAAGAAAAGGACGACAACCCTTGGTATCAGGACATATTGCGCTACGTGAAAAATTGTGAATACCCAAACCAAGCAACTGAGAATGACAAGAGAATGTTGAGGAGGATGGCCAGTGGTTATGTCTTAGATGGAGAGATCCTGTACAAAAGAGGAAAAGATCAGGTGTTGTTAAGATGTGTGGACGCTGTGGAAGCCAAGCAGATCTTGGAAGAAGTCCATGATGGTATTTGTGGAACACACGCTAACAGTTTCACAATGGCGAGACAGATCATGAGATTTGGATATTATTGGTCTACCATGGAAGGAGACTGCATCAAATATGCTAAGAAGTGCCATAAATGCCAGATTTACGGAGACAAAATTCATGTGCCTCCATCACCTCTTCACGTCATGACTTCCCCATGGCCTTTCTCCATGTGGGGCATGGACGTCATTGGGCCGATATCGCCAAAGGCTTCAAACGGACATCGTTTCATTTTTGTAGTGATTGACTACTTTACTAAATGGGTAGAGGCTACTTCTTACGCCAACGTCACAAAGACAGCTGTCAGCAAGTTTTTAAAGAAGGAAATCATATGTCGGTATGGAATGCCTGAAAGGATCATATCAGACAACGCATTAAATTTGAATAATATCACGATAGCAGAGGTTTGTAATCAATTCAAGATCAAGCACCACAACTCATCGCCATATCGTCCGAAGATGAATGGTGCGGTGGAGGCAGCCAATAAAAATATCAAGAAGATTGTGGGGAAAATGACTGAGACCTATAGAGATTGGCACGAGAAGTTGCCATTCGCCCTCTATGCTTATCGAACGTCCGTCAGGACTTCTACCGGGGCAACACCATTCTCTTTGGTTTATGGAATGGAGGCAGTGCTACCAATTGAGGTTGAAATTCCCTCTCTCCGAGTTTTTCAGAACTAAAGTTAGACGAAGCAGAATGGGTCCAAGCCCGATATGACCAGCTAAACTTGATTGAAGAAAGGAGGTTAAGAGCTATCCGTCATGGTCAAATGTACCAGAAACGAATGATGCGAGCTTACAATAAGAAAGTTCGTCCTAGAAACTTCCATGAAGGGGACTTGGTACTGAAGAAGATCCTTCCCATACAAAAAGACTTCACAGGAAAGTGGATGCCAAACTGGGAGGGACCTTATGTAGTAAAAAAGGCCTTTTCAGGAGGGGCATTAATTTTAACTGGGATGGATGGCAAAAGCTTGCCCAGTTCTGTGAATTCGGATTCAGTGAAGAGGTACTTTGCCTAAAAAAAAAAAGAAAATGAGAGGCCAAGGCGAAAACCCGCAAAGGGCACCTTGAGACCAAAGGGGTTTTGGATTGAAAACCCAGGAATGGGCAATTCAAATTTTCGATCAAAGATGAGGCATAGAGTAGTTTTGTCTTTTCCGAATTAACAAGAAGGAGAGATGCTACATCTTGGGGCATCAACAAAGTCTTTTAGGACTTCTAAACATAGAGTTTGTGCAGAGAAGCTCATGCTGCGATATCTGGGGCACCTTTTTTTATCTTATTTACATCTTAGCAAAATTTGCTATTTGTTCATTTAGAGCTCTGCTCTCAATAAAGTTCCATCTTATTCATTGTGATAATCTTTTTCATCTTATTCATCTCATATCTCAGCAAAATTTGCTATCTTGATTTGTTTGTTTAGAGATTTGCTCTCAACAAAATTTCATTTTGTCTATTTTGATAATCTTTCTCAAGCATTTTTCATTGAAATAACGATTAATGGACTGACAATACACATGCAGAAGGAGTTCTGCATATTACTCTGAAAGTTTCTAAATAATACGAGGACCTGAAACATGACTATTGTTTAGAACTAACCAAACCTAAGGGTTGGAAACATTTGAGAAATGATAGTCTAAATAGCGTCTATTTCTTTAGGTTTTCTGTCAAAGGTACTGGCTGAACAAGAAGGCATCAGTGATGGAACCTTGATGAACAATAAGGAATGACAACCTAAGCATTAAAAATGGATCATTCTCATGACATTCTACAAATATCATTTATACACATCTAGTTAGGAGCATTTGATCCACTCTGATCATGTCATCCTAAACACTAGACGTAATTAGGTCCATAAAATTGATTTTATAGGTCAAAGGAACAGATCCTATCTTCCTATATTGGTAGGAAGTGGATCAAAGATGCAGATCTTGTCTTCCCATATTGGTGGCGAAGTAGATCGCAGAAAGCAGATCTTGTCTTCATGTATTGGCGTGAAGTAGATCGAAGGTAGCAGATCCTATCTTCCTATATTGGTAGGAAGTGGATCAAAGATGCAGATCTTGTCTTCCCATATTGGTGGCGAAGTAGATCGCAGAAAGCAGATCTTGTCTTCATGTATTGGCGTGAAGTAGATCGAAGGTAGCAGATCCTATCTTCCTATATTGGTAGGAAGTGGATCAAAGATGCAGATCTTGTCTTCCCATATTGGTGGCGAAGTAGATCGCAGAAAGCAGATCTTGTCTTCATGTATTGGCGTGAAGTAGATCGAAGGTAGCAGATCCTATCTTCCTATATTGGTAGGAAGTGGATCAAAGATGCAGATCTTGTCTTCCCATATTGGTAGCGAAGTAGATCGCAGAAAGCAGATCTTGTCTTCATGTATTGGCGTGAAGTAGATCGAAGGTAGCAGATCCTATCTTCCTATATTGGTAGGAAGTGGATCAAAGATGCAGATCTTGTCTTCCCATATTGGTGGCGAAGTAGATCGCAGAAAGCAGATCTTGTCTTCATGTATTGGCGTGAAGTAGATCGAAGGTAGCAGATCCTATCTTCCTATATTGGTAGGAAGTGGATCAAAGATGCAGATCTTGTCTTCCCATATTGGTGGCGAAGTAGATCGCAGAAAGCAGATCTTGTCTTCATGTATTGGCGTGAAGTAGATCGAAGGTAGCAGATCCTATCTTCCTATATTGGTAGGAAGTGGATCGAAGATGCAGATCTTGTCTTCCCATATTGGTGGCGAAGTAGATAGCAGAAAGCAGATCTTGTCTGCATGTATTGGCGTGAAGTAGATCGAAGGTAGCAGATCCTATCTTCCTATATTGGTAGGAAGTGGATCGAAGATGCAGATCTTGTCTTCCCATATTGGTGGCGAAGTAGATAGCAGAAAGCAGATCTTGTCTGCATGTATTGGCGTGAAGTAAATCGAAGGTAGCAGATCCTATCTTCCTATATTGATAGGAAGTGGATCCAAGATGCAGATCTTGTCTTCCCATACTGGTGGTGAAGTAGATCGAAGAAAGCAGATCTTATCTTCATGTATTGGCGTGAAGTAGATCGAAGATTGCAGATCTTGCCTTCCTGTATTTGGCAGCGAAGCAGATCGAAGATGGCAGATTTTACCTCCCTGACTACAGTGGAGTACATTGAAGTCGATAACTCTTGTCCCTATATTTGGCAGTGGAATAGATTGAAGATTGCAGATCTTGCCTTCCTGTATTTGGCAGCGAAGCAGATCAAAGATGGCAGATTTTACCTCCCTGACCACAGTGGAGTATATTGAAGCCGATAACTCTATCTCCCTATATTTGGCAGTGGAATAGATTGAAGATTGCAGATCTTGCCTTCCTGTATTTGGCAGCGAAGCAGATCAAAGATGGCAGATTTTACCTCCCTGACCACAGTGGAGTACATTAAAGCCGATAACTCTATCTCCCTGTATTTGGCAGTGGAATAGATTGAAGATTGCAGATCTTGCCTTCCTGTATTTGGCAGCAAAGCAGGTTGAAGACGGTGGATTTTACCTCCCTGATTACAGTGGAGTATATTGAAGCCGGTAATTCTATCTCCCTGGCAGTAGAGGAATAGATTAAAGATTACAGATATTATCTTCCCTAAGCAGTAGTGGAGCAGATCACATTCAGTCTTATATCCCTAAGCGGCAGTGGAGCAGACGAAAGAAACAAAAAAATTTCATCCCCATGGAGTTGTAGCAGAATAGATTGAAGTCATGTTTCTCTAGAGCGCAATGAAGTGGATTGAAGCAACGAGACACAGCAGAATAGAATGAAGCTATTTGAAGAGAATGACCCAAAGAAGTCAAGACTAGATGGGACTAGGCAAATTTGGTCTTTCTCAGTCTTTGCCCTGTTCTCGTTACACGAAAACGAGCAAAGAGGGGCAACTGTAAAAGCCCAAATTTGCCGGGCCTAGTGCCAAAAATAAAACAAAATAAATACAATGCCACAGTCCATTAAAGCAGGCCAATATGGCCTAAATTAGAAAATAAAATACCCAGGCCCAAAAATTAAGAAACCCCAGCCCACCTATCTTAACATTCAGCAAAAATAAACCCTAGCCTCCTTAACTCTTTTCAGCCGCCAGCCTCCACGCATGCCCACTACCGCCACTGCTTGGCCATCACGCGCACCACCCACACCTGACACACCTGCAACAGAGACAGAAACAACAGCAAAAGGAAGCATGCGAGGAATGGGGCAAAGAATAAACAAAAGAACGGAAACAAAAAAAAAGGAAATGAATGTTTATAGATCGGCTTTAAAAAGCCAAAATCAAGGATCAAAAGGGGGGATTTTTTTTGGGATTTTCCTTTCATTTTCGATTGTAATATTACTTGAGAATACGAGAGTAAAAGCAGATTCAAGCAAGAAAAACACCCGAAAACAGAAAAGGCAGTCAGATCTAAGGTTTCTTTTATTTTTATTATTCAAAAAACTCATCTATTATATATCTTTACATAGCATATGTTTATATAAAAAGAGTTAAAAAAAGGTAAAAAATTTACCTGCTTTCGGATCGGCCGAAAAGAGGGATTTTTGACCCTCCGACCGCCGCACACGGCGGCGCCGGCGAGCCTCCGATGGCCGTCCGGTGTCCCCCCTGGCCGGAAATCGCTCCGGGCTCCCCTCTCCTCTCTCCCTTTTCTTTTTTTTTTCCCCTCAGCTTTACAAATGATTTTTTTGAATATTTTTCGACTTTTATAGGGGGTCAAAACGCACCGTTTTGGACCCCCAGTTTAAATAAATAAAACGACGCCGTTTTGAACACGGGTCGGGTCGACCCGACCCGCACTAGGGAGGATCCGCGTGTTTTTCTTTGGAAGGGCTAATTGCACTTTTAGCCTTCCGCCTTTTGGGAGTTTACAATCAAGGTTTTTTATTTTTTAATTTGGCTCCATGGTGTTGCCCCGAATTCATTCTGGTCCCCCACGCTGCGCAGCGTTTTTAATACTTGGGTTTATTGCGCTTTTGACCCTCCAAGTCGCATGCGTGTTACAATTAAGTCTCTTTTCTTTGTTTTCATTTTAAATTGGCCCTACAACTTTGTTTTTAATTCAATTTTAATCCTTTTTTTGTTTATTTTTGTATCTTTATTAAATATCCTTATTATTTTTATATTATTAGTATTATTAGTATTACTATTATTATAATTATGTACTAGTGTATATTTTTATTACGTACATGTATACACATATTTTTTTCATATTTAATATTTTTCATTTCACTTTATTTTAATATTTTATTAATTTTATGTTCGTTTCTTTTATATTCCCATGTTATTATTATTATTATTATTATTATTATTAGTTTATGCTTTGTTATATATTTATATATTTATAATATGTATATATAAGTACTTATACATACTTAAATATATTTTCACATTTCATAATTCTTATATACTTACATATATTTATGCATATTTTACATCATATACATACTTATATATTCTTTATACTCTTAAAAATGCTTTTTGTATATTTCACATATTTTATAATTCACATACATATATTTTATATTATCACGATTTGTAAATATATAAACACACATTTACATTTTTATAATACTTACCGATTTTATATATATGTACATACTTATCTATGTTTTCATATTCTGTAATTTATATATATTTCTTATTTTATGGCTTTAAATTATACATGCATATATATTTTTTACATAATTGTATTTATTGTCATCATTGTTATTTGGTGTTTGTTTATTTATCCATGTACACTTGTGCTTTTTCTAAAATGTTAGTTCTATTTATTTATTTGTATGCTTTGTTTATGTAATCGCCTCGTCATTTCATTTTGCCTATTGTATTATTGTTACTCACTTTGCCTTGCTCACCTTGTCGTATTCGTTATTGTTTTTGTCAAGCATTAATACCAAGCATCAAAAGGAAAATTTTTCTAAATAAGGCAATATTTCGCGTTTGGAAAATCGAGAAAACGTGCCCTAACGTGCTGGGTTTCGATTTCTCGTTCGACTAAATAGCCAAATATCCTCTTAAAGCTTCAAAGTGTGGTTTCATTAAACTATAAGGTGATCTTGGTTTCGATGATTTAGAGTATCGTGTCCTAACGTGCTGGATGTGATATTCCTTCGGAACAAGAGAATCTTATATTCCAATTCACGTCATCAGAGTTTCTTTCAAGGATCGTATTTTTTTTAAAAAACTCTTCAAATTTCTAATTTTCGACACTAAGACACTAATTAATCAACTAGGTACCAATTTTGGGCGTATCGAGGGTGTTAATCCTTCCTCGAGCGTAACCGACTCCCGAACTCATTTTTCTGAATTTTGTAGACCAAAATCGTTGTTTTAATAAAATTAAATCATTTATTAAAAACAACCACATTTTAAGGTGACCCGATCACACCTCGTCAAAAAGGGATTGGTGGCGACTCCCGTTTTCATTCTTTTTTTCAAAATCCAAGTCGACCCCGTTTTCATCCAAAAAAAATGGTGTCAACACCCATGTGGCCAAGGGACACGCCCGTGTGATCCTATGACATGCTCGTGCCTCAGACCGTGTCTTACCCCGTGTAACTTCCTAACTTAGGTCACACGGCCAATCCATACGCCCGTGTGCTAGGTCGTGTTGTCAATTTATTTTTCAAAAATTAAGTTTAGATTTCACACAGACAAATCACACGCCCATGTTTTAGACCGTGTACCTCACACGGTTGAGACACACGCCCGTGCCTCTACCTGTGTATTCAATTCTGAGCATTTTGTTTCTAAATTTTAAGATGTAGGGGACACACGGCCAGATTACACGCCAATGTACATGACTGTGTGTCACACACGGCTGAGACACGCTTGTGTTTCTACATATGTGAACGAAAATAGGCCATTTTAAGGCCACTTTTCTCACATTTTTTACTACCAACCTGCACACAACTCTTTCATATACAAATATAATTCAACCAATAACCAATACAAGCCAAAAATCATGTTTTAAACTTATTAAGCCATTACAAAACTCCCTTGCATACACTTATCATAATAACTCCATTCATTAAATACTAAAACTACTACTATGTATATGCATACAAACATAAACATATGTATCATTCACGACCATATGTCAAGTTTCACTATTTTTTAAACTAATCCTATACATGCCATATAATCCATGGGTTGTATTACAAAAATCTACCAGAGAAATCTGGATAGTGTGATCCGATGTACTGATCCGATCTTCCGAACTCACATTAATCTACAAGGAACATTAAACACATAAGAGTAAGCTTATAGAAGCTTAATAAGTTCATATGTTTTAAAAATAATTCTTACCAATCATACTGCATTAAATAAATAACAAACAATTCACTAATGTTTCCTATCATTCACAATTCAAATGATAAATCCACTTGATTGAGCTCAATATCAATAACTACTTAATTCCTATCACATTAAACCATGTAAAAACTTATCCATCTTGGTCAAATTAGAGAACGTCTTACGGATTTGAGTACATCGATTACTTGGTGCCATAGTCTAACTATGGTCTTACACGAATATTGTCATGGCCCTGCCTTGGTCTTACACTCGTAGTGCCATAATCCAGTTATGGTCTTATCATCATAAGGCCATAGCCCAGCTATGGTCTTTCGCGAATATTTACTACCATGGTCCAACCATGGTTTTACGTTCACGGTGTCATAACCCAATAATGGCCTTTTCATTTATATGACATAGCTCAGCTATGGTCTTACATTTAAACATTGGCATAGTCCAAACATGGTCTTATCTGTCAACTCGTCTTTAGCCACGTAACGATCATACTCAATTCCTGCGTTCTACTCAATTTAAACTTTTAATTTAATTTTCATATTGTTACGATATTCATAATTCAATAACAAAGATATAAAATAATACATTATATTATCTCTAATTTAACAATTAATCATGAAATTCAACCATATGAACTTATCTAGAGTAGTTTGCAGAAGTTGTAGAAAATTCAAGGACTAATCAGCTATTTTCTCTTTTCCACGACTTTTTTTGAGCTCTTGGTCTATAATATAAAATTTCCATTCATTAGCATTAATTAAATTCTAATTCACTTCACAATTTATTACGAAATAAAAGAGTACCATTAGTTAAAGTGTTGTGGCATCGCCACGGTTCGAAGGAGGCAACCTGGGAAACTAAGGAATCAATAAGATCACAGTATCCAAACTTATTTCAGGTAATAAATTTCAAAGACGAAATTTCCTAAAAGAGGGGAGAGTTGTAACAGCCTAATTTTCAGTGTGGTCGAAAACAGTGATTCGAGGTCACTAAATCTGAAGATTGATTTTGAAATTTTAATAAATTAATATTTATGAGTCAAGTATGATTTTTGAAATATTTTTGAATTAGTGAATTTTGTGAATTAAAAGAATATATTAGGTAAATTGAGTTGAAAATGAGGTATCGAGATTTTGATTTTATAAATCGAGCCGTAAATATTTTTATAAATATTTATGGAGTGTTAGTGAATTAGTATTAAAGTTTCATTAGAAAATTCTAACGTTTTGATAGTTAATTAATTAAAAAAGACTAAATTGAAAAATGTACAAAACTTGCTAATTAAAGGAATAATGATTAAATAGCATAAGAGATAATTAAGGTAGGATCAAATACATAATTAGGCACATGGGCAATGGCTGGAGGGCATGTGGGAAGAAGAAATAGACAAAATATGTGTGAAATAAGGGCAAAATGGTAATTTGGTTAGAATTAAAAATAAGACTAGTGACTAAATTGAAATCCTAGACAAATATTCATATTTCTCCAGCCAAAAACAGCCATTAAAAGTCTCTCTAAGCTAGTTTTTCATATTTTTTCTACAAGCAAGTTCAATTCTTGATTATTTCTTGTAATTTTTGTAATTTTAATACTTTTACAACTAGGTCCGATTATTGAATTCATTAGTTTTTTATTCTATGAGTGATATTGAAAGTTTCCATGGATAATTATTGGAATTTTATGATGAATAAGCATGGATTTGAAGTTCTAATTTTGTTATGTGATGATTTTATTAAGTGATTTCAATAGAAATTGATTTTTAGGACCTAATTGTGAAAAAGTTAAGAATTAGGGTTTAATGTTGAAATTATGAATATCAAAGGCTGTGTGGTAGCCTAAAATGATTAGATAAAGTGTTAATTGAGAAAAATTAGCTCAATTAATGGGCTAATTGATTAAGGACTGAATTGTAAAAACTATAAAATTTAGGGTAAAAGTGTAATTTCAAAATTAAAGGATATAAATTGTGAAGTGAATTAGAATTGAATTAAATGCTAATGAATGGAAATTTTATATTATAGACCAAGAGCTCAAAAAAGTCATGGAAAAGAGAAAATAATTGATTAGTCCCTAAATTTTTTACAACTTCTGCAAACTACTCCAGGTAAGTTCATATGGTTGGATTCCATGATTAATTTTTAAATTAGAGATAATATAATGTATTATTTTATATCTTTGTTATTGAATTATGAATATCGTAACGATATGAAAATCGAATTAAAAGTTCAAATTGAGTAGAAAATAGGAATTGAGTACGATCGTTATGTGACTAAAGACGAGTTGACGGATAAGACCATGGTTGGACCATGGTAATGTTTAAATAGCTGGGCTATGGCATTTTAGTGAAAAGACTATAACTGGGTTATGGCACCATAAATGTAAAACCATGGTTGGACCATAGCACTAAATATTCGCGAAAGACCATAGCTGGACTATGGCATCATGATGATAAGACCATAACTGAATTATGGCACTACGAGTGTAAGACCATGGCAGGGCCATGGCAATATTCGTGTAATACCATAGTTGGTCTATGGCACCAAGTAAATGATGCACTCAAATCCGTAAGATGTTCTCTAATTTGACCAAGATAGGTAAGTTTTACATGGTTTAATGTGATAGAAATTAAGTAGTTATTGGTATTGAGCTCAATCAAGTGGATTTATCATTTGAATTGTGAATGACAGGAAACATTAGTGAATTGTTTGTTGTTTATTTAATGCAGTATGATTGGTAAGAATTATTTTTAAACATATGAACTTATTAAGCTTCTATAAGCTTACTCTTGCGTGTTTAATGTTCCTTGTAGATTAACGTGAGTTCGAAAGATCGGATCACACTATCCAGATATCTCCGGTAGATTTTTGTAATATAACCCATTGTTTATATGGCATGTATAGGATTAGTTTAGAAAATAGTGAAAATTGACATATAGTTGTGCATGATACATATGTTTATGTTTGTATGCATATACATAGTAGTAGTTTTAGTATTTAATGAATTGAGTTATTATGATAAGTGTATGCAAGGGAGTTTTGTAATGGCTTAATAAGTTTAAAACATGATTTTTAGCTTGTATTGGTTGCTTGGTTGAATTATATTGGTATATGAAAGAGTTGTGTGCAGGTGAATAATTAAAAATGTGAGAAAAATGGCCTTAAAATTGCCTATTTTCGTCCACATGGGTAGAGACACAAGCGTGTGTCACAGCTGTGTGTGACACACAGTCATGTACATGGGTATGTAGTCTAGCTGTGTGTCCTCTACATCTTAAAATTTAGAAACAAAATACTCAAAATTGAGCACACAGGTAGAGACACGAGTGTGTGTCTCAGCCGTGTAAGGTACACAGTCTAACACACGGGCGTGTGATTTGTCCATGTGAAACCTGCATTTAATTTTTGAAAAATAAATTGACTACACGGTCTAGCACACGAGCGTGTAGATTAACCGTGTGACCTAAGTCAGGGAATTACACGGGATAAGACACGGCCAGAGGTACAGGCATGCATAGGATCACACAAGCGTATCCTTTGGCCACACAGGCATGTGACCTTTGTACCTAGGAAAAATTTTGAAATTTCACGAAAAATTTTCTTTGAGTTCCCTATTTAGTCCCGATTTGCATCTAATGTTTAAATAGGGCTTCGAGGGTCTATTTAAGGGACGATATGATTAATTTCAGAAAATGAATAGTAAATGACATGATTTATTTATAATTGTTCTGTAAATTCTAGTAATACTTCGTAACCCTATTCCGGCGACGGATATGGGTTACTAGTGTTACAAGAATAGTGGTATAACACAGGCTACACCAATACACTCCCGTTGTGCACTCTAGTCCCAAAACACTACCACACCAAACTTGAACTCAAGACCTCTCACACCCACCCAGAACACTTAACCACTAAAGTAAATACACATTTACGTCCAATCACACACAGTTATTATGTTCTAATCAAAACATCGAAACATTCCCGACCATACTTGACTCAAAGCTGTCGAGGAAAGTCCCTAATTTGATGTTCTATGGACCCATATCGAAAATATGCTCCCGCCTTTTTCCAACAATTGCCCGGATGGCGCTTCGTACGGTGCTCACAAAATGAAGAGCTCGCACCACTACCAGCACCCTCCGCACAACCGTTATTGCCACTCAGATGTGTTTAACAGCTTCGCAGAACGAGGCTCCAACCTTGGAGAACTGCGATCCCTTTTCTTCCCACAATCTACGCACCTAGTTCAGAGCATTTCAGTAGAACCCCTTATCAGAGCCTCAAACACTTTCTCTAGTACTTCCCTCACTACATGAGTCAATGCCTCTGTAAAAAGCTTCAGGTTATCACTACCCGAAGTTGGCAGAATCGGATTGTCCTCTAACTCTTAAATAGACACGAATCCCGGATAAGCAGACGACTCATCGCGACCTTGCTTACCTTCAGAATCCATATCTATCCTATGACTGACTTAGGATATCTACATTTTTAGAGAACAAACATAAAATAAATTCAAATTCCTACATTTGCAATCTTACAGTTTCGAATTTCCACCTGGACCAGCATTGGAGTCTTAGACATTTTATTTTCGTAAAACATTTCTAAAACCCAAATCATTTCAACTTACTGTGGTAATTTTTTTTAAAAACAACCACGTGCGTACACGGATACGAAAAAACACAGGCCGAGTTTTTGCAAACCTGGCT
The DNA here is from genome assembly GCF_007990345.1 of Gossypium hirsutum. Classification (NCBI taxonomy): domain Eukaryota; kingdom Viridiplantae; phylum Streptophyta; class Magnoliopsida; order Malvales; family Malvaceae; genus Gossypium; species Gossypium hirsutum. Next base: position 107,651,614 of record NC_053436.1, read on the forward strand.
CTAATACCACTAAATGTAACACCCTAAACCCAGCCTAAAAGTTTAGACCGAAACCCGAATTTACATTGATCATCGAAGTGATCATAGGAAAAATTTACAAACAAATTATCTCAAATTCCATTACATTCATACTTAAAGTTTAATTTCATGAACAAAGCAAGATTTGCGCAAAAAACAAAACTGAACTTGTACCACAGTTTTAGTAAAATCTTACAGTTCAAAATAGTATAACAAAATGGAAATCAAAAGTAGAACTGATATTTTATTTGTAATTGTGACTATCCGAGACCTCCGTATACTGCATCCAGTGTCAAAGTTTAGAAACATACCTGTAAATGGAAACACTAAGAGGGTGAGCTATATGAGCTCGTGTGAGTTCGAATCGAGACTAAAAATAGAATTATGGAAATTCAATTCAATTGCGTAACAGATTTACAGAGTCGTGTGAAAATCGACAAATTTTCCCAAATCAGCCACACGATCGTGTGGCCAAGCCGTGTGGCACCAAAATTCACCAAAAAACCCTAACTCTTAAAAGCACACAGCTGTGTGAACTAGCACATGCCCATGTAGCCATCCGTTTGGTCACGAAACCACCTCGGAACAAGCCAAAATCACCGTTTTAGCCATCAAAACAGTCCCCAACCCTTGCATTAACAAGAGTATAATGGAAAATTGGAGTATTCCCATATCTTTTTCAACGACTAAAAACCCAAAACCAACGAGTTAGCGCACATTCAAGAAATGCTGAAACAATAGTTCGCAAAATAAAAATAGAATAGGTAAGATTCGAATCCTACACCTGATTCATGATCGAAAACGTCCGAAACCCGACTTGAAGATAGAGAAAAATGAAGCTCCATGGAAACCACCACACAACCCTTTTCCAAAAGAAAAGAAAAAGAAACAAAAGAAAACCCAAAGAGGGAGAGGGAGAAGAGAATGTGCCAAAAAAGAAAATAAATCCCCAAAAATAAAATAAAATAAAAATAAAGAAAAAACAATATTCAACAAATCATTTAAGAAAATAAAAATATTTCTCCTAAAATGCAAAATAGTTTTCTAATGTTTTGTCATTTTTACCATAATGAAAGGTTGAATTTCTTCTAAAAACTTTTGTTTGATGTTTCATCAATAATAATTAATCCTGATAAAGACAAAAAGATATCAAAGAAATTTCTGAAAGTGGAAAGAAGTAAAGAATTGTCTCAATTTTTATTCCGAATTTATTTGAATTCTATATAATGAAAATAAAATATTAAATAAATTTACATATCTAGAAAGATATATATTTTCAAATAAGGCAAAGAAATTACTGATTTCGGGTTTTTTTTTTAAATTCTAAAAAATCAAAATACTTTTAAAATAATCTGACATATGTTAGATTTGTAGAATTTAATTTCATATTTCATATTTTTAATATATTTTTAATTTATTGATAAACATTTATTTTAATATTATTAGTGTATTTGATAAATTTTATTTTTTAAATTTTATTTTATATAAAGAATAAAAAAAATAATATGGGCCAGACTTTAATAGAATTTTAGGCCAGGCCAAAGCTTAAAAAATAAACCTAAATTTTTGTTTTGACCCGACACAACTCCAACCCGACTTGATTCAATCCATGATCAGGTCTAATCTATATTTGAGTTTTCTACTTCTTTTATTATGTTTTTGACTTTTTGGCACTTGGTGATGGATTTGGGGAAGTTTGTCTTGGATGTGTCTTTCAAAGCATGATTTTGGTGATGGTGGATTTTGTTGAATTTTTACAAGTTGCTTTGGAGATTTCTCCTCATGAGTTAATTTTTCATTTCTCTGTTTTTGACATTGGAGTTTCATTATTTCATCGGTTTCTAAGTATTGATTTTGACTGTGATTTGTGATTGGAGGTGTTTTCTTGGGCAAGTCTCTCATGGTGCTTTGATTGATTCAGGGATTGTTTCGTTTTTCTTTTTGGTGATGTCTAAGTGTTTGAAAGTCATGCATGATGTTTGACTTATATGGTTGGTGATTTCATCCTGTTTATTTTTATTTTGTTTTGTATTTTTTAGTAATAATTTAAAATATTTCACTTTTACCTACAACACTATCCAAATCACAAACAAAAATTAATCATTTTTTTAATAAATTAAATTTTTACTTTTACATTATTTAAAACTTTATTTTGCTCCAAAATAAATTATTTTGTGGCCATAATATTTAAATTTATTTAATAATCTACATCCACTAATTAATAATTAAATTAAGTTAAAAATTATATACAAAATTGAATTTCACACAATCCACTATTATAATTTTTATATTTTACAAAATTCAAAATGTTGTTTATTTAAATTCAGTCTAATATCAATTATTATTTTTTTTAAATTAAACTTATATATTATTATATTTTAATTTTGTAATTGAATTATTAAAACATTTTAAGAAATAATTAAATATAATTTAATTAATATATAGAGTCAATGGAAAAAAAGAAAATAGTATATATATATATTAGATAGTAGATTCTTTATATGATTTCAATTAGATTTCAAAAGTACATATTACCAATTTTATTTGTTTCCAATAATACTAAAAAAAGATTAATTTATACTTTTTAACCATAGTATGGGAACAAGTCAGCATCCCATTTTTAGCAGTGGGAAGTGGTGAGCCACTAATAAGATCAAATGGAAAATGAAAATGAAGTGAAAAAGTAGGATTCCACATTTTGCTTTGATATTTGCATTGCATCTATGCTATTATAATTCAAACCGAAATATAAATACTCAAAAATATTAGGTGTAGTGATAAGTTATATTGTACTCTCAAGTGAGGAAAATGATTCGAGCCTTAAAAATAACATTATTAAAAAAAAATCACGAACCTCAAACATAAATCATAAAATGAACATAAATTAAAAATTCAATCTACATATATTTAAACTTCAAAGTTTCAGGAACTTTAAGCATCTATGCTTTTAAAGTTAGAGCATTTGGTTCTTATCTTCATGTATATATACACACATAATTCTACAGATTTTTTTTTATGCTTAAAGGGTTCATAAATTATTAAAGCATGACTTTGAAATGAAAGAATCCTCTTGAATGAATTTCTCTATTATGAATTAATTACATTGCATTGGTTGGGTTGAATCCAAAAGTTAAGGGGTAATACTTTAATTATGAATTTATTTATAATTTTTTCTCAATCTTTAAATAAGAGAATAAATATAATTTAATACGTTTGAACTTATATATTTCTATACAGATAAAATGTTAATACTAACCGAATTAAAATTTAATCAATAAAATAAAAAATGACTTTAATTTATCTGTTGGTATTAGTAACTTAACTTCTAAGGCTAGCTGACATAATTACAATTTCACATTGAAGAAGAAGTTTAAATCAAGATAACCCTATCTTTTAGAAAATTATTACATTTTGTTTCCTACAAAAGATTTCAGTGAGATAAATGTTTAAATTCGAATTTTAAATTTTTTATTTTATTTATGTTAAGAGTTTAGAGTTATTTCTTCTAATAATATGTCTTTAAGATTAAATTTGTATTATCTTTTTAATAATATTGATAAAATTTTTTAAACTTATTTAATATTAAATCTTAATCGTCCAATATCATGAAGCCTTCAACTATAGCAAAAAGACCAAAAAAAAATCATAACCCCATTAACCAAACCAGAAACCCTTTTGTTGATGATTACAATTACACTGATAAGCTTGAAAAGGAAAGGGCTTTCACCCTTTTGGTCATCCTAAATGCTATATTTGTTGACACCAATAAAACCAAACAAAAACCGGTCAGTGAAGATTAGATATATGAAAAGAAACTAGTAACATTGGTTGCACACAATATTCTTCTTAATTCCTTATGCACCACCTGAGAAACATCAACAAAAAAAACTGAATAGCCTATTCATGCTAATAAATCATATTCTTGGTAAGAGTATAATAGAGGTTCATGTATTAAGAGTTGAATTGTATTTTTGTGTTCTCTACATAAAAATTGACAAATTAACCTTTGTACGTTAGATAAAAAAACAAAGTGATCATTCTGTTTCATCTATTTTTGCTATTAAAACTTATTTCTATACATCAGTAGGTAACCGTTGCATGTCAAATGTCTCCGTTTAACTATTCTATTAGTTACGCGAGTTTTTAACTGTACAAATGAATGAAATTTTAAACAAAAAAGATTAATTTACTCTTTAATCTAAAGTATAGTGATTAATTTACCTACTTTTTTAGTAGAGAGAAAAAAAATGCAATTTAACTCTTAGTACAAAAATGTCTATGATACTTTTACCCGTATTCTTTGCTATATATATTACCAAAATTCCTTGGGGTCTTGCACTTGAAGCACTCGATCCTGCTAGCATAATTGTGAACTCCACATCCATATCTGACCATACAAATGTTTGCAGTCATATCAGATCAACGATAAGCATATATAAATGACAGTCTCCATATATACATACATGTGATAAGATGGAATTCATTATCTGCTATATTGGGTGGATACCATGTCTGGAAGACAATGAATGCAATATCATTAACCAATGTCATAACCAGACACAATGCAGCTTATGTGTCCAACATTTTTATTCACAGGATACTATCTATGTTACTCCAACTCGTTTTATGTGTCAAACACGATAGTACATTATCTTTCATTTTACTGACCTGTGCAAATCCAGTCACCGGTTTTCCATCCAGGGGAACAGTCCCATCACAGCCCATTGTATTATAATTACCACAATATCATTTTTCAACGAACCACATCGATAGCATTTGTTCTGCTAGCGTAGTTGACAACCCCACAGTTCATGGCGGAACAGTACCAGTCCCCAGCTAAAACTTCAGCACTATTGTAACTGTTGTTGTATAAGTAAGTCGACACATCGGGCCGCCGTACTTGGGGTACCCGCAGCGTTGGCAAGCTTCCCTCTTATTAAAATTCTGGTGCTGGCAGGCGCCGCACATCCAGTCTCCTCCGACCCAGCAGCTCATTTTTATCTTTAAAACTATAACAAAAAAGGGAATAAAATCAGATCCAGATTTTGATCCTCAAACCAAGCTTGTTCATCATAAAATAAGATTTAAAAATGCAGAAAAAACAAGGTAGATTGGATTGGAGAAGCTTACGAGGGAGCTTGAAGAAACAGTAATGGTATTGGTAAGTGCTATATAGATGGCAGCTGAATCAACAAATTGTTTGTGCAAATGGTGATTTTTGGTGTTAGGGCGGAAGGGCTATATATACTTGTTGATAGCTATGATATGGCACGTAGACTTCTTTTAAGGAAGAGTTCCAAAGTGTCATTGGTAAAATTGACAGAGTTAAATTATATTTTGATCATTCACTAAATATTAGTTTTTATAGGTCACATTAAAGATAAATTAATTTTTCCTGTTAAAAGTTGATTTTATTGATAAAATAATTAGATAATAACACATGACATGTCACGAATATTTTTATCAGTATTTTTAATGATATTTAAAACATATATATATATGTTTTTTTTGTTGGAAGAGGATAGTGAATTCAGGCATAGAAATGGAAATAGAAATCCAAACAAGCCTGATTCCTTTTATCGTTATTGCTGAAAAAAAACACCAATGTGAAATATTATTCTCTTCTCATCCATATTGCCACCAGCCAGGTGTTACGAGGGAAGATGTTATTTGGAGACCATACCGATAGTGCTGCCATCGCCTCTAATTTTATTTTATTATTTGAGTTTAATTCCCATTTTTTAACTATTTATTGGTAAATTTTTATTCTTTTTCTAATTGAAAATAACTTAAACTTCATTTTAATGAATTATTCTTAGACTGTCCGTACGTATATGTTTTTCATGCAAATGATATTCACTTCTTAATAGTTTCAATATTAGCTCTTTCAATAAATGAATTTTTTAATGTTATTCCAATTATGGTTTTTTTCTTAAAATATATTATTTTTTGATAACTTAATTATATTTGATTTATACTTATTTTTTTAAATATATTCATATTATATGTATAAATGTATTCAATATCCATCAAAATAAAATATTACAAAAGTTAGCCGCTCACTTAAGTCTTCTCAACGGTAGCACCACCTTTCGGGATAGTTGCCAGCCACAGCCTTTTCAACAATTTTCTTTGTTTTTTGTCCTTCTAGTTTTAGTTTCAATATTTTGCTTTTCCTTAAACTTACTGTGGTTGAATTCTGAGTTGATTCTATTTCCTTCGAAAGTTATGGTGGTTCTTCTCTACTATGTTTTCTCTAAACATAATAATAATTTTAGTTGTGTCTTTAGTCGTGTTCTAATAAGAATTATTAAGGTAAGGTACCGTCAAATCTATTGAAAATCATTCTTAGAAAGAGTGTTCGCAAAATTGAACTTTAAAATGTTGAGCATCTAATGCAGTGATTCTCTTGAGACTTTTGGTCCATGGTTTTTAATTGACTGATTTTTGTCATCAGGTTATTTTGATTAGGGCGGTCAAAATAGACTCGGGCTCAAAGCCCGCCCGTGCTAATCTGAACTCATAACGATCTAAGTTTGAAATACTCGAGTCATAATATACTCAGCCCAGGTTTGAGACCGATCTGACCCAAGCCTGAGATAAATCCAACTCAAAGCTCGACTTTATATGAACAACCATAGCATTAATAATTAATATAATTTTATGATATTACTTAAAATATAATAATGATAATTTTTTATTTTTTTTGAAAATGTATTCATAAACCTTGCATTTTTTTCTTATTAATTTTATTAATAAGATAATTTAGTAATGATTTTATATTAAATTATAACGTGAATAAATTTTTAAAATATTAATTTAATATAAATATTATTATACATATATATACATATAAATTAATAATTATTAAAATCTATAAAATTAAACTTTAATGATATAATCATATATTATTTCCTATTACCGAAACCGATTACCTAACCTGACCTTAAACCGATATACTAAATTAGTATATTACTAATACATAAAATAATATTATAATATATAACTATTACTAAAAATATTAATATATAACTATTATTATAATACAGATTATAATAAAAGATATAGTATTACATGATTTATAATGTTTAATCATCGACGCATATATATATATATAAACTATTAGTATATTATATGATTTGATTAGCATTATATAATATAGTGGGTGGGCTAACTTTTAAATGTATGAAAATATAGGGACTTAGAGTATATTTTAACTAGTATATAATAAAAATAATATACAACAAGTAATATATAATGTACTACTATTATATTAATTGTTATTGCAGTATAATTATAATCAAAGATATAATATTACATGATATATGATATTACGTGATGCCTATATATAAACTATTAGTATATT
>NC_053436.1:107959497-108053427 GCF_007990345.1 Gossypium hirsutum
ATACTCGAGTGATATTAGATTATTAAATATAGATATATTTCCAAAAAAATTATTAGAAGAAAGATCTAAATACTTGAGGGATGTGAGTTCAGAGAAGCACTCAGGCAAACTAGCATTCCAATTAGTGTTCGAGATGGTGAGCGTTTGTAGCTGCCTCAATTCACAAAAACCTGCGAACATATTAGCATATGAATTAAATAGTTGAACACTATTTTAACATTACAAAGGGTAAAAGTATCATATTAGTCCTTATACTATATCTTAAATTTTATTTTGGTACTTTTACTGAAAAAAGGGGTAAATTTGTCCCTTTCCGTTAAATGAATGAGCAAATTAATGTTAATTGCTTATTTTGGTGTTCTACATAAAAGGCATAATAACAAATTTAACCCTCAACCTTTACACCTTTATTGAACTTATAGTCTTTTATATAAGCAAGTTGACCTTCAAACATTTCATTATTGATGTGACACAATTTTATATTATATATTACATTAACAAATAATTTTAAAATTATAAATAATCTAAATAATATAAATGGAAAATTATAATTCTAAAAATGATGAAAAAAGCTCTTTAAAATTAATAAAATGTAAAATATAAAACCTAAAGGAATAATTTAAAATAAAATAATGGCCCATCAATGAAAGGTATGAAGCTCAATTTGTTCTAAAAAAAGATAGAGGCTAAATTAAAAATTGTGTAAAAGTTAAGGACTAAATTTATTATTATGTCTTATATATAAAATAGCAAAATAAAAATTTAATAGCAAAATTTTAATGGAGAAATTATTTTGTTGCTTTATTTAACGTACAAGAACTAATTTATTTAATTTTTAGTAAAAAGACCAAAATACAATTCGAAATGTGGTACAAAGACGCATTATAAAGCTTATGTAATAGAAAACTTGTGTAATTTAAAGCATATGTACTACTTAATTGAATGTCATACGTTTAGTTAATCCACTAATAAAAAGATATAAATTGAAAGGTGAATTACATCAACAGTGACTCAATTTTAATTTTAATGACAAAACAGTCACTCAACTTTTAAAAAATAATAATTAAATCACTAACGTTATCAAAAAGTGATAAATCAGTCCTTCATGCATTAACGTTTTCCATTACAAGCCTAAAAGGACAGGTGATGTGACCAGTTAACTTGCCACTATGAAAATCCAATTTAGGAATCAAACAAAACAGTAAAAGAAGAAGAGAAGAAGAAGAGAAGAAATTTATTGGGTTAATGATGACTTATGGGTTTTAATTTCTGGGTTAATGGAAGTTTTTTAAATTTCTTGTTAATGAATTTTTTGGGTAAAAAAAATATTTTTGTTCTTTTTTTTTCTCTTCTTATTCTTTTTCTTCTTCTTCTTCTTCTTCTATTGCCTAGTTAGGCAGCAAACCCTCCAACTAGCCAGTTAAATGACAGCAAAAAGCCGGTTAAATGCTAGGTCACTTTTTTGTTACGTGTGTAACGGGAAATGGTTAGTAGTACTAATTTGTTATTTTTTGAAAGTTGAGTAACTATTTTGTTATTGATATCAAAGTTGAGTGATTGTTGGTATAATTTATCCTAAATTGAATTAATAGATGAAAATTTTATAACGATCTTGTGGCATCTTGAACTCAAGACCATTGGTAACGAGGATGATTTTGACATGGATGTTTTGTTAATGGGAAAATCAGATGTGAGGAAAACTTATTACTCATCTCGTGATGGTATTTTAGGTTTTGAGTTTCTTCGTGTTTTTAGGTTATTGTGATTTATCACATTGGTGTTGTAAGTGTAAAGTCTTTCGATTATTGGTTTTATTTTAATTTTCAAGCGTTGAAGTGAGAGATTTTATTGTTTTGAGAGTGATTGAGTACTTCATGTACGGCTTTTGGGAGTATTTTATTTCTTTATCAATAAATTTGTTTTTGGCTAAAACAAAAATTTTAAAAAAATGAAAAGATATGATTAATGTACCATGTAAGTTGAGACTAGCATCAATATCACAACCATCAATGACCAAGTCCTCAAGAGAAGTGAGGGTTCCAATATTTTGAATAATGCTGGAAGTGTGGGATAAATCTCTTAAGGTCAGTTCTTTCAAATTTGTCAAATTTTGCCATCCTATAAAAAAATTACAAATATAAGAATGTCTTGATATACATAGTTGCAAAGATATATATTATTTATTTGTTACATAGGAGCAAATGATATTTTTGATGTAATTTAGAAAATAACTTACTTTGAATAATTATTGTCCCCTTCAAGCTAAACATTTCCAAAGAAAGAGTTTTTAATGACGGGAATATGTCCAATGATTGAAGTTGAAGTTCAGCTACTACTGGAAATAATTTTTTTTTATGGAAAGAAGAAGCGTTACAAACAAATTAAATGAAATAAAGTATATACCATTAATAAACCCTTTTATTTTAGGAATATTAGGACCAAATTAAGAAATTAATTGTAGAAACACAATTTTGTTCTAGCAGTACGTACCATATTCAGATTGACAGCTCACATATAGTTTCTCCAAGTATTTCAATGCAGGTAACCCTGAGAATATTCATATTCATCGATAAAATAAAACAAAAACAATGTTCTACTATTTAAAGCATATTGAAGATGATATATTTCAATAGGGAAGAGGAGGGAGCAAACCAATTTTACCTCTAACATCTATTGATCCCTCCATCGAGAATATATGGAATAAAGACAAAGACTTGAGATTTGAAAGGCTACCCAGCGATGACAATATGCTACTGTTGAAGACATTCCCCCTCAAATTAAGCTCTTCTAGATTCATCAACTTTAGTTCTTTTTTATTATCTATATACAAACATCATATAAAATGTTATAAGACATGTCTTGTCTTGATCTTACTTATGTGATTTGAAATTAATTTGCAAAAAGCTAATGAAATTAGAATCTGATTAGAATTTGCTCGTAATATTTTTCCAAAAAATAAAGCATGTTAAATTACCTTGAGATAGAACAGAGTCATTCAGTCCGTCATAAGTCATGTTCAGTCTCTTTAAATTACTCAAAACATTTAAATCTGTAGAGAAAATTACAAACAATTAAAACTTATAATGAGAAACTAATAATTGTATGTATTTTAAAGCATACTTACCTTGAATATAGCTCCATTCTATCAAATGATTACTTTCAATGTTCAAAGATTTCAGATATGGGAGCACAGCAAGAGATGAAAATATGCTGTTGTTGAAATAATTATAACTTAAATCCAACACCTCAAGTTTCGCCAACGTCAATTGTTCTTTCTGTAAAAGTGTAATTGATAATTTGATAAACAGTATTTTGATTTAACTACTCAAATGTTGTACATGGTAGAGATAATTATGTTGACTTACGTTTTGGAATAAAGATCCGAGGCTTTCGATTTGATTACTGCTTAGATACAACTCCTTTAAGTTCTTTATATTATTGAGTTCTGTTAAAACACAATAATATATATTATCTAGTTATTAAAGATCATAAGTTTTCTCAATATAAGCATAAAATTTTATGAACAAACTTACGTAATATATCAACGCTTCCTTGTAATCCACAATTCTCCAGAAGTAAAATTTTTAGAGATGTAAACTCAGCAAGATATGGTAGGATGTTCTTCTCTAATAATTTGTTTTCGCTTAAATCCAAAATCTTCAACTTGTTCAGTTTTGATGACCTCTTAGTACCTGATAATCATCCAATAATATTATAATTCATGTATAACATAATATGAACTTTATCATTGGTAGGATTTGAGTTTGCGAATTAATTGCTTTTAAGATTTAAAGACTTCTAGTGATAAAAAATTGACTTAAGGATGCTAACATGGTGTTATAATTTAATTGATTGTTACTCCAGTCGAGGGTTTTTAGTTTGTCTAGTTTGGATGATAATTTTCCAAAACCTTTGAAAAATTCTTTTTAAATAGGAGTTTGTGATTAACAAATAAATATTGTAGATAATAAGGTGGAGAATGGAGATGAATGAACCTTGATTATGAATGAAACCAGCAATTGTGTTGCCTCTCAAATTAAGACTCTTCAATTCCTTAAAGGGAAAAAACAAAGAGAGGTTAAAATACCACCTAGCCGAATAGATATCCTTATTGTATCTATCATAACCATACTCAAGGAAGAGTCGGGTGACTCGTCCAGTGGAAGTGCTGCACTCAACCCAATTCCATCGGCAACAATTTCCCTCCACCCAAGAATTACCTACATCGTCAAAATGTGGAAAGAAAGGTTTGAGTTGGAAGAGAGCAGCTTTCTCAATCTCCCAGCACGCTTCAGTTTGATACCCTCCAAATAAGAAAGCAAGCACAAATAACCACACCAATTTCCAGTACTCCATCTCTCTTAAATCAATGCCCAATAAGTCTCAGATATTGGCATGCAGCAGCACTACACGTTGGGGTTTATATAATAGTAAATCTAAATGAGTATGTTTCCTGGAAATTCATTGAATAGGCCCACTGTTGAATAAGTTTTTGTTTATTCTATACCATTTTCATGTTCCACGATTTAAAATATAGATTAAGTTGGCTAAGACTTGAGTTCTTTAAATATTTAGATTTTCATCATACAAAATTATTATATATAAATTGTCTTATATATTTGAACTGATGTTATTGGAATTGCTATATATAATTTGTCTCAAATATGTGAACTGATGTTGTTGGAATTTATATTAAATCATAACCTATAATTTTATACATCCAATAGGTAATGAAATTGGAAGATTCTATCTGCACTAAAATTTTTTAGAATTATTAAAATTTCTCACTTATACCGATACTTAAATTTCTCGTAAAAGTATTAGAAATTTTGGTAAATATGATAAATTTTGATGTTACCTTAGAGCTTAGAGTAGAATTTTCCAATGAAATTGTCTTCTAGGCTAATTTTATGGTTAATAAATTAGTAATTTTTTTTTTAGATTTTCCGTATTTTGCAATTCAACTTTTGCTTCATTATAAAAATTTATGGCTTTGTGTCGATTAAGTCTTAATTTAATTGGTATGGAAATTGTTGCCAATACAGGAGGACGCGAGTCCTCTTATTTGTGGGTTAGGAAGAGACTATGGATAATTCTAGATATTGTGTCAAAAAGATTAGATATGATTAAAACCTATAATGAAATTATTCAAAAAAAATTTATGGCTTTGTTTTTTTAATGAATAAGATGATGACATATTACAAAAAATTTGTAAAAGGTTAAAATCTATCATAGGTCTCTATACTCTTCGCAAATTTGAAATTTGATCTCTATTTTTTTATTTCTAAGAATTTAATATTTTTAATTTTCAAATTTCAAAATTCACATTTAATTGTCAACACTGATATTTTTTTATTAAATTGGTTAGTATGACATTTTGAAGAAAAAAATCACTTGGTAACAATGTAACTAAAAAAATAATATTTATAATAAATCTGAATTTTATAAAATAATTTTAATAATATTAAAAGTTGAAAATTAATTTTTTTTATAAAGTTGTTACCAACTTTAAAATTCTCATTTAATTTCCATTAAATGCTTTTTTCGTTTAATTTTCTTTCCCAAATTCTCATTTAATTCCAATTAAAAATCATGTAACTTTCCTTTCTATTATTCTTTTCTTTCTTTCTTTCTTCTTTTTTCACATTATCTTTTTATTTTATTTTATTTATTTTATTTCTATTTTTTTCAATTGAAAACTTTAGTCGCCGTACTCAATAATTACCGATATTGCCATTTACGGTGACCTTTTATGCCAATTTCGACACTAAAGAAGAGATTTCCTCCTTCTTGTTGACTTCTACGGTTCAGATCTCCTAGTAGTTGGCTTTAAATCTTCTTAAACAATGACCAAAGCATCAAACTACTCTTTCTACAACAATTTTTTTAAATATCATAGGTGTCGCCTAACATGACAACACGCTTAAAAAAATATTTTTTAAAAATATTTTAACAGATGCTGCCTGACATACTGGTAACACAAAAAAAATATTATTATTTTAAAATGTTTACCGAATGTCACCTAACATACCAACGGCACTTTTTTTTTTAATTTCTCGGTGCCGCTTTATAGACTAGCATTAAAAATGTATTTTTCTTTTTTTTTTCCATCGTGAATACTCTTATTTCTTATTTGTGTTACGAAAAATGCATACTAGTGCCGTCTGACACAATTGCGGCACCCCAAAAAATATTTTTTCTTTAAAAGCCGATCATTGGCCTATCATTGAGGGGTACACCGGCTACACTAACGAATATTATAGATTTCAAGTCATTTTCGTATATAATTTTTCATTTAGCTCGTTTTCGTAATTAATTAATTAAATTGATTTTTTATTTTAAAAGCCGATTACTTTTTCGTCTGTATCTTTGTTTCTGTGTCGCTTGGTGTTTTTTGTTCATGTGATCAAGGTTTTCTAGAACCCCCAAATCTTCTTTGTGGAAAAGTAAGTAAACTCTGGCCGTGAAGAACACTCTCACGTCAACGACACAGTAACTTTAACCACAAAAAGCTAAATTAATAAAATTTAATATTTCCGCTAAAAAAATTAATTATAAATAAAAAAATAAAAGAAAAACATTTAAAAAAAGCAAAGTAGTTGAGATATTAATTTAATATTTTAACCTTAATAAACGTATCGGTACGATCCATTGAAATAAATGTTGTTGAGTACGGTTGATTTCTTGATCGCATTATTTGTAAGAGGTCAATGATTTATCTTAATTTTCTACTTGTGCAATATATATTAATTAAAATGTATTAAATATTTTCTATTTTTTTTTATAATTTTCATGAATGGAATGAGAAAAAAATACAAATTAATCATTAAAAGAAAATTGTTAAAATTAACGAGTGAAACAATAATTAAGAGGAATAAATCTTAGAATTATACATTAGTTTTGGTTTAATGTATAATTTTTTACATAAACTTTGATTTTTGTAGAATTTCATACATGAAATTCTTATTTGATCAAATTCTCACAAATTATTAATACAATTATTGATATATAGCATAATTTTATCTTTATATATTACATACATAAATAATTATGTTTAGCCCATATATAAATAAATTGATGTATTTATTTCTTTAAATATGTATGATTGAACAGAAACTAAAGTTTGATATATACATTGTTGACACCATTGTTTTTGGATGAAAACGGGGTCGACTTGGATTTAAAAAAAAGAATGAAAACGGGAGTCGCCACCAATCCTTTTTGATGAGGTGTGATCGGGTCACCTCAAAAAGTGGTTGTTTTTTAATAAATGATTTAATTTTATTAAAACAACGATTTTGGTCTACGAAATTCAGAAAAATGAGTTCGGGAGTCGGTTACGCACGAGGAAGGATTAGCACCCTCGATACGCCCAAAATTGGTACCTAGTTGATTAATTAGTGTCTTAGTGTCGAAAATTGGAAATTTGAAGAGTTTTTTTTAAAAAATACGATCCTTGAAAGAAACTCTGATGACGTGAATTGGAATATAAGATTCTCTTGTTCCGAAGGAATATCACATCCAGCACGTTAGGACACGATACTCTAAACCATCGAAACCAAGATCACCTTATAGTTTAATGAAACCACACTTTGAAGCTTTAAGAGGATATTTGGCTATTTAGTCGAACGAGAAATCGAAACCCAGCACGTTAGGGCACGTTTTCTCGATTTTCTAAACGTGAAATATTGCCTTATTTAGAAAAATTTTCCTTTTGATGCTTGGTATTAATGCTTGACAAAACAATAACGAATACGACAAGGTGAGCAAGGCAAAGTGAGTAACAATAATACAATAGGCAAAATGAAATGACGAGGCGATTACATAAACAAAGCATACAAATAAATAAATAGAACTAACATTTTAGAAAAAGCACAAGTGTACATGAATAAATAAACAAACACCAAATAACAATGATGACAATAAATACAATTATGTAAAAATGTATATGCATGTATAATTTTAAGCCATAAAATAAGAAATGCGTATAAATTATAGAATGTGAAAACATAGATAAATATATACATATATAAAAAATCGGTAAGTATTATAAAAATAAAAATGTAAATATGTGTTTATATATATTTACAAATTGTGATAATATAAAGTATATGTATGTGAATCATAAAATATGTGAAATATACAAAAAGCATTTTTAAGAATATAAAGAATATATATAAGTATGTATATGATGTAAAATATGCATAAATATATGTAAGTATATAAGAATTATGAAATGTGAAAAATATATTTAAGTATGTATAAGTACGTATATATATACATAAGAATTTAGAGTATAAAGATACATATAAAAATTTAAAATGAATATTACGTATGATGATTCAGAAGAAATAACATATATGCAAAATTTTTAAAATTGATAATGATTTAGAATATATGATATATTCAAAATAATGCCAATAATAATAGTAATAATAATGTAGATAAGAAACAAGAAAATAAAATAATATAATATGACAAATTTAATATAAAATTGATTGATTTGATGACATAGTGGTGATACTAATGATAACACAATAATAATGACATAGAAAACAATGATATCAATAAAGTAATAAGGACAAAAATAGCTCCAATATTAACAATAACGACAATAATAGAATAACAACAATAACAAATAAAGAATAATAATGATTATAACTATTATGTAAAACAGTGATATAAATAGTAACAACAATAATGATAAAATATAAGAAATAATAGAATAATGGCAATAATAATAAGTAGCAACAATAGAATTAATAATAAAAATAAAGTTGATTAATTAAAAAAAGACTATATTAAATTTTGGAACACAAATTTGGGGCGAATTCGAAATAAAAAAAGAAGGGAGGACACATTGAAATGCGCCAAGAAAGTAGGGGGATCCCATGCGCAAATAGACCATTCGGTCAAAATGCGCGGATCCTCCGTGGGCGTAGGGCGGGTCGCGTGTGGGAGGTCCAAAACTGTGTCGTTTTGGCACCTGGACCCCCCACTCCCAAACGGCACCGTTTGCCTCTAGTCTTTAAGTTAGTTTCTTTTCTTCATTTCAGTTTCTCTTAAAAAAAACTGAGGGCCTTTTGCCCTCTCCCCCTCTCTCTTTGCTTCAGCCGATCGGGCTATCTCGCCGTCCACCGTATCGCCACTATTTTCGGTGCCCGGCGACGTGCGACCCTGGGTATTTAAACCCCGCTTGGGAGCCCTTCGAAGGCCAAGCACCTCGACGTCCTTTGGGAGCCAAGAGAGAAACCCGTGGCCCTCTCATTCGAACCCAATCGCCACGATGGAGAAGGTTCTCCGGCGACGCGTCCGTGGTTTCAGGTGAGGTTTCCTTATTTCTTTTCTTTTACTTTTGTCTATTTTCGTATATAAAAAAGAAAAATAAAAAAAAACAAAATAAGTGAACTCAGATATTAGAACGAAAGTGAAAATCAACCTTTTTTGATTTCTTGCTACCCTTTGTTTATGTTTGTTTCGATCTCTAATATCTGTGTTACAAAATCCTTTTTTTTATATCAAAAAAGAATAACCCCCTCCTCCCCATGCATCTGTTTTTCTTCGGGCTTTTATAGCCTTTAAAAATATTGTTGTCCATCTTCTTTCTGGTCTTGCAGGGAATGGGCAAACGGCGGTGGCAGAGGCATGATGGTACAGAGGAGCAGGTGGCCGACATGGTGGCATGGAGAGCTGGTGTCAGAAGGTTAGTGGGCAAGTGGCCAAGGCTGAGGCGTGCGAGTGGCGACCGGTCAGAGGCGTGCATGCGTGAGGGGAGGTGAAGCGGCGGCAGCTACAAAGCATGAGGCTAGGGTTTTTTTGTTTGGCTGAAAACTAGTATAGTTTTGGGCCATTCGGGCCTCTAAGGTTTTTATCATTATTGGGCATTTGGATTGGGTCTATTTTTGGGTTAATTTTGTTGTAATGGTCTGTTAATTCTTTATTGGTCTTGGTCTATTTGGGTTTTATGGTCTGGGCCCGGGCAAAATGGGCTTTTACAGCTGCCCCTCTTTGCTCATTTTCGTGTAACGAGAATAGAGCAAAGACATCAAAAGGGCCAATTTTGCCCGGTCTTGCCGAGTCTTGACTTTTTGGTGCTCATCTTCTTCCAGTAGCCTTATTCCAGTCTGCTACGTCTTATTGCTTCGATCCACTCTACTGCAACTTCGGATACGCCTTGTAGCTTCAATATACTCTGCTACGACTCCATGGGGATGAGATTTGTGTTTTTAGTCTGCTCCACTACTATTTAGGGAGATAAGACTGGATGTGATCTACTCCACTACTACTTAGGGAGATAAGATCTGTGGTTTCGTCTGCTCCGCTACTGCTTAGGGAGATAAGACTTGATGCGATCTGCTCCACTATTGCTTAGGGAGATAAGATCTGTGGTTTTGTCTGCTCCACTACTGCTTAGGGAGATAAGACTTGATGCGATCTGCTCCACTATTACTTAGGGAGATAAGATCTGTGGTTTTGTCTGCTCCACTACTGCTTAGGGAGATAAGACTTGATGCGATCTGCTCCACTATTACTTAGGGAGATAAGATCTGTAATCTTCGATCTATTCCACTGTCAAATACAGGGAGATAGAGTTATCAGCTTCAATGTACTCCACTGTAGTCACAGGGAGGTAAACTCTGCCATCTTCGATCTTCAATCTATTCCACTGCCAAATACAGGGAGATAGAGTTATCGGCTTCAATGTACTCCACTGTAGTCAGGGAGGTAAAATCTGCCATCTGCCATCTTCGATCTTCAATCTATTCCACTGCCAAATATAGGGAGATAGAGTTATCGGCTTCAATGTACTCCACTGTAGTCACATGAAGGTAAAATCTGCCATCTTTGATCTGCTTCGCTGCCAAATACAGGAAGGCAAGATCTGCAATCTTCAATCTATTCCACTGCCAAATACAGGGAGATAGAGTTATCGGCTTCAATGTACTCCACTGTAGTCACATGGAGGTAAAATCTGCCATCTTCGATCTTCAATCAATTCCACTGCCAAATACAGGGAGATAGAGTTATCGGCTTCAATGTACTCCACTGTAGTCAGGGAGGTAAAATCTGCCATCTTCGATCTTCAATCTATTCCACTGCCAAATACAGGGAGATAGAGTTATCGGCTTCAATGTACTCCATTGTAGTCAGGAAGGTAAAATCTGCCATCTTTGATCTTCAATCTATTCCACTGCCAAATACAGGGAGATAGGATCTGTTTTTCAATCCATTTCCTACCAATATAGGAAGGCAGGATCTGCTATCTTCGATCTACTTCACCACCAATATACGAATACAAGATCTGCTTTCTTCGATCTACTTCACCACCAGTATGGGAAGACAAGATCTGTATCTTGGATCCACTTCCTATCAATATAGGAAGATAGGACCTGCTATCTTCGATCTACTTCACGCCAATACATGAAGACAAGATCTGCTTTCTACGATCTACTTCGCCACCAATATGGGAAGACAAGATCTGCATCGTCGATCCACTTCCTACCAATATAGGAAGACCGGACCTGCTATCTTCGATCTACTTCACGCCAATACATGAAGACAAGATCTGTTTTCTGTAATCTACTTCGCCACCAAATGGGAAGACAAGATCTGCATCTTCGATCCACTTCCTACCAATATAGGAAGACAGGATCTGCTACCTTCGATCTACTTCACGCCAATACATGAAGATAAGATCTGCTTTCTACGATCTACTTCGCCACCAATGTGGGAAGACAAGATCTGCAATCTTCAATCTATTTCACTGCCAAATACAGGGAGATAGAGTTATCGGCTTCAATCTACTCCACTGTAGTCAGGGAGGTAAAATCTGCCATCTTCGATCTGCTTCACTGCCAAATACAGGAAGGCAAGATCTGCAATCTTCGATCCATTTCCTACCAATATAGGAAGATAGGATCAGCTATCTTCGATCTACTTCTTGCCCCGGGAGATAGAACTATCAGCTTCAATATACTCCACTGTAATCAGGGAGGTAAAATCCGCCGTCTTCAACCTGCTTTGCTGCCAAATACAGGAAGGCAAGATCTGCAATCTTCAATCTATTCCACTGCCAAATACAGGGAGATAGAGTTATCGGCTTCAATGTACTCCACTGTGGTCAGGGAGGTAAAATCTGCCATCTTTGATCTGCTTCGCTGCCAAATACAGGAAGGCAAGATCTGCAATCTTCGATCCACTTCCTACCAATATAGGAAGATAGGACCTATTTACGCCTAGTGTTTAGGATGACATGATCAGAATGAATCAAATGCTCCTAACTAGATGTGTATGTATTATATTTGTAGAATGTCATGAGAATGATCCATTTTTAATGCTTAGATTGTCATTCCTCATTGTTCATCAAGGTTCTATCACTGATGCCTTCTTGTTCAGCCAGTACCTTTGACAGAAAACCTAAAGAAATAGACGCTATTTAGACTATCATTTCTCAAATGTTTCCAACCCTTAGGTTTGGTTAGTTCTAAACAATAGTCCTGTTTCAGGTCCTCGTATTATTTAGAAACTTTCAGAGTAATATGCAGAACTCCTTCTGCGTGTGTATTGTCAGTCCATTAATCGTTATTTCAATGAAAAATGCTTGAAAAAGATTATCAAAATGGACAAAATGAAATTTTGTTGAGAGTAAAGCTCTAAACAAACAAATCAATCAAGATAGCAAATTTTGCTGAGATACGAGATGAATAAGATGGAAAATATTATCACAATGGATAAGATGAAAATTTGTTGAGAGCAAAGCTCTAAATGAACACATTAATCAGGATAGCAAATTTTGCTAGAATACAAAATGAGAATAAATTAATCAAGATGATGTATTTTGTCAAAAATACAAAAAATGAATAAAATGGGAATAGGTGCCCCAGATATCGTAGCATGAGCTTCTCTGCCCCAAACTTCTTAAGGACCCTTTTGAACTTGATATGTGTTTAGAAGTCCTAGAAGGCTTTGTTGATGCCCCAAGATGTAGCATCTTTCCTTCTTGTTAATTCGGAGAAGACAAAACTACTCTATGCCTCATCTTTGATCGAAAATTTGAATTGCCCATTCCTGGGTTTTCAATTCAAAACCCCTTTGGTCTCAAGGCGCCCTTTGCGGGTTTTCACCTTGGCCTCTCCTTTTTCTTTTTTCTTTTCTTTTTTCATTTTTTCATTTTTCTTTCCGTTTTTTTTTCAAGTGAAGTATTTATTTCTTGAATCATAATTCTCGAGATTAGGTAGGTTCTTGCCATCCATCCTGTCAATATCAACGCTTTTTTAGATAAGGCCTTCCACATAAGGTCCTTTCCAGTTCGGCATCCATTTTCTTCTGAAGTTCTTTTGTATGGCAAGAATATTCTTCGATATCAGGTCTCTGGAGCGAACTTTTTGGTGAGCTCGCGTATTTTATTTTTGGTACTTTTGACCAAGACGGATAACCTTGAATCTTTCCTCTTCAATCAAATTTAACTGATCATATCGGGTTTGGATTTGCTTCATCCAGATTCAGCTCTGACAAGACTTGAAGGGTAGAAATATCAACTTTGATGGGTAAAACTACCTCTATTCCATATACTAGTGAGAACTGAGTTGCTCCAGTAGAGGTTTTTCTTTTATTTGGTTTTTTTTTGCTTTTTATTTTCTCGTTTTTTTTTACTTTTTTTTGTCTTTTTTTTTGCCTCCACTGAACTGTTCATTTTGGGCGGCATGGTGTTAATCTTGAACAGACTGCAAACTTCTGATGTCGTGCCGTTGTTCAAATTCAATACATGGTCTAATATGATCCCCTTTTGGCATTCCATATTGACATATGATTTTTCAAGAATTTACCGACTGTCAGCTTTGTGATATTAGCATATGAAGTAGCTTCTACCCACTTAGTAAAGTAGTCAATCACTACAAAAATGAAACGATGTCCGTTTGAAGCCTTTGGCGATATCGGCCCAATGACGTCCATGCCCCACATGGAGAAAGGCCATGGGGAAGTCATGACGTGAAGAGGTGATGGAGGCACATGAATTTTGTCTCCGTAAATCTGGCATTTATGGCACTTCTTAGCATATTTAATGCAGTCTCCTTCCATGGTAGACCAATAATATCCAAATATCATGATCTGTCTGGCCATTGTGAAACCGTTAGCGTGTGTTCCACAAATACCGTCATGGACTTCTTCCAAGATCTGCTTGGCCTCCACAGCGTCCACACATCTTAACAGCACCTGATCTTTTCCTCTTTTGTACAGGATCTCTCCATCTAAGACGTAACCACTGGCCAGCCTCCTCAACATTCTCTTGTCATTCTCAGTTGCTTGGTTTGGGTATTCACGATTTTTCACGTATTGCAATATGTCCTGATACCAAGGGTTGTCGTCCTTTTCTTCTTCCTCGTCAATGTTACAACAGTGGGCTGGAGCATCATAAATGCTCATTTGGATAGGCTTCACATCCTCTGGTTTATTTACTTTGATCATGGAAGCCAATGTAGCTAAAGCGTCGGCCATCTGATTCTCGTCTCGTGGGAGATAACGAAAAGTGATGTCGTCAAACTCCTCAATCAATTCTAGGACTAGCCTTCGGTAACTAATCAACTTAGGGTCTCTTGTTTCCCATTCGCCTTTGAGCTGATAAATTACCAATGCCGAATCCTCATATACCTCAAGTACCTTGATTTTGCGTTCCATAGCCGCGCGGATTCCCATGATACATGCTTCATATTACGCCATGTTATTTGTGCAATCAAAATCTAGTTTACTGGTGAAAGGATAATGATCACCGTTTGGAGATACTAAGACTGCCCCAATCCCGTTGCCCATGGCATTTGAGGCTCCGTCAAAATTTAATTTCCAAGTATTGCCTTCTTGTGTGCTTGCTTCAGTAGTTGCCACATACATCAGATCATCATTTGGGAAATCAAAGTTCAAAGGCTCATAATCGTCCAGGGTTCTACTTGCTAGAAAATCTGCTATCGCGCTCCCTTTTACAGCCTTTTGATTCACATAGGTTATGTCAAATTCAGATAGTAGAATTTGCCATCGGGCCATCCTTCCGTTTAGAGCAGTTGACTCCATCATGTATTTCAGAGGGTCTAACTTTGAGATTAACCAAGTCGTATGGTACAACATGTATTGTCTCAATCTCCGAGTAGTCCAAACCAATGCGCAACATAATTTTTCAATTGGCGAATATCTCGTTTCGCATTCAGTGAACTTCTTACTGAGATAATAGATCGCTCTTTCCTTTCGTCCTGACTCATCATGTTGGCCGAGCACGCACCCCATAGAATTCTCAAATACTGCCAAGTATAGTATCAGTGGCTTGTCAGGGCAAGGTGGCATCAGTACTGGGGCGTTGGACAAGTAATGTTTAACTCTTTCGAAAGTTTTCTGGCACTCTTTATCCCATACACCTGGATTGTGTTTCCTAAGAAGACGGAATATGGGGTCACATTTCTTAGTTAATTGTGAAATGAATCGAGTGATGTAATTTAGTCTTCCTAGGAAACCCCGAACTTCTTTTTGAGTACTTGGCGGAGGTAATTCTTATATGGCCTTAACTTTGTCTGGGTCAATTTCAATTCCCTTTTCGCTGACTAAGAATCCTAGCAATTTTCCTGATCTCGCCCCGAAAGTCACTTGGCTGGGTTAAGTTTTAGCTGGAACTTCCTTAACCTTAGAAACAGTTTTCTCAGAACTTGCACGTGTTCCCCTTCAGTTCTGGATTTTGCGATCATGTCATCAACATAAACTTCTATCTCTTTATGCATCATATCATGGAATAATGCTACCATGACTCTCTGATACGTTGCTCCCGCATTTTTCAACCCAAAAGGCATTACTTTATAACAAAACGTCCCCCACATCGTTATGAATGTGGTCTTCTCCCTGTCTTCAGAAAGCATCTTAATTTGGTTGTACCCGGAGAAACCATCCATGAAAGAGAACAGTGAGTATCCGGCCGTGTTGTCTACTAAGGTATCGATATGAGGCAGTGGGAAATTATCTTTTGGGCTGGCTTTGTTCAAGTCTCTGTAGTCCACACACATTCGCACATTCCCATCTTTCTTAGGAACAGGGACTATATTGGCTACCCATTCTGAGTACTTGACCACCTGTAAGAAACCAGCATCAAATTGCTTCTTAACTTCTTCCTTTATTTTTAGCAAGACATCAGGCCTCATCCTTCGAAGCTTTTGTTGGACTGGTTTGCATTCTTCCTTTATAGGCAATCGGTGTACCACGATATCAGTACTTAACCCTGGCATATCTTGGTAGGACCATGCGAAGACATCTTTAAACTCTTGAAGCAACTCAACAAGGTCTTGCCTTATTTCCTTGGCAATGCAAGCGCCAACTTTTACCTCTCTGCCCTCTTCTAAGATCACAACTTCTACTGATTCCTTATAGGGTAGAATTTGTTTTTCTTCTTCTTCCATCATTCTTAACAAATCCGGAGATAAAACGCTGTCTTGGTCACCTTCAAAATCTTGAGGATCATCTATACTCATGTCTTGTTCAAATAGAGACTCTGAATTCGTAACAGCGTCGCTCATCTCGTTGATATCTGAAGACCTGTTATTGGAACAAATGGAGGCCCAAATAAAAGAATCTAAGAATACTTGTATACATAGTATGATTATAAAGGGAATGAAAAGAATGAAAGAATATTTGCTCAAGATAAAACTGAATGATAAGTTTTCACTAAAATTAGATTTTGGACATGTGCCTTTTACAAAAGATTCTTATCACCCCCAGGCTTAGGGCAACAAGTGTTCTGAATATTACTCTAGATTAGCTCTAAAAATACAAGGATCTCTTCCACAGTCCCATTGTTCAAAACACTCCTAAATATGCAAAAGTTTGGAGACTTTTATTCATCAGTTCCCTTTTCGGATATATCATTGAAATTCCTCGATATTCCTTTCAGGCTTTTGACTTGTTCAAGGCATTACAACTCTTTGCTCATTATCGTGTAACGTAAAGATGCCTAGTCATTTGACTTTTGTCGGTTTCCAAGTTAACTGGGATAATTTTACCTAATTAGGGTCCTTTTAGGGAAAGTCTAATGCAAAATAAAGCAATGCAATGCAAATGCATGAAATGAATGCAAAAGAAAGGAAGGCGTTGATTCTAAATTTAATTCTATTAGAATAATTTTTCTAAAAGACATATTTTTTTACATGAAAATAGTTTACATATGTGGTATTGCCCTTCATAGTCCAAGTAAACGCTGATATTTTCTTCATGGTTAAACCCTGTAAATTCTCCAAAAGATGCATTTGCTAGCTCCTTACTGCTTAATCTGAGCCTCGATCTCTTGCTCGCTTATCTCCATGATACTCATCAAAAAGTGCCAGCTCTTGGATAATCTTCGTTGGCAATTAAATCAAGTCATGTATTCCTTCGTGGACTTCCGGCTTTCTCTCGTCATGCCTTCGTTGGCTTGAATCTCTAGAAATTACATTATGTATTCCTCCGTGAACTACCAGCTTTCTCTCATCGTGTTTACTCAGACTATATTCAGGCGACCGCACTATAATCCACTTTATCAAGAAATTCGCTTCCTTATGACAAACTATTCTATTTAGGAATCGAATTTCGAATCAACACATTCTTTTCTTTGATGTAATGTAATGCAAATGCATGAATGCAAAAAGAAAGGAAGACATTGATTCTGAATTTAATTTCATTGGAACAACTTTTCTAGAAAACAAATTCCTTTACATAAAACGGACTACATACACGGTCTTTCTCTCATATTCCAAGTGAAGACACCTTTCTTCCTCTTCATATCTGGATCTTATGGTCGAGTCTGACGAATTCTCCAAGAGATGTCTATATTAACTCCTTTTTTTTGCTTGATCTAGGCTGCGACTCGTTGCTCACTTATTTCTATGATACTTTTCAGCTCTTTTAAGACATGACAGCTCTCGAATAATCTTTGTTAGTTTCTGTCTTTAGGCAATGAAGCAAAGTCTTGTATTTCTTCACGGACTATCAGCCTTCTTTCATGTATTCACTTGGACCATATTTAGACAACCGCGTTATAATCCACTTTATCAAAAAAATTTGTTTTCTTATGACAAACTGTTCTATTTAGCAATCAAATATGAATCAACACCTCCTTCCTAGGATGATGTAATACAATGCAATTATAAACAAAAAAAACAAAACACGTTAGTGCAGAATAAATAACAAATAAAGCAATTCGGGTGACCACTAGGGGTTTGGAGTGGCTCTACGTAGGGTAGGCTCCTAGGTCTCTCTATATGTGGTTTGGTTCTAGAGTAAAGGTACCTGAACCAGCAGATTCCTCGATCCTCACCCATTATAGGCTCATATGGACCGAGTTCAGTTCAGGGGAATACATTTCCCTATGGCCATGCGGAGATGAAAATCTCACGAAGACATAGGTACGGATGTATCCCGGAAGCGATTCACTATCCCATGCGGAGGTGAAAACCTCACGAAGGCATAGTTTCTCACTCCCACTTAAAAGGGTATGACCAGCGGTCATGCAATGCAATGTGCGGAGGTATAAAATAAAATACAGAACACGATAAAAAATATAACTCAAAACAAAAGAGATGTAATGAGAGGATCGTAAATTTAAATCAAATTTTCAACTTTCGACAAAAAGACAAGAAATAATCAACACGTGGCTTGACTCTCTTATTGTCCCCAGTGGAGTCGCCAAGCTGTTGACACCATTGTTTTTGGATGAAAACGGGGTCGACTTGGATTTAAAAAAAAGAATGAAAACGGGAGTCGCCACCAATCCTTTTTGATGAGGTGTGATCGGGTCACCTCAAAAAGTGGTTGTTTTTTAATAAATGATTTAATTTTATTAAAACAACGATTTTGGTCTACGAAATTCAGAAAAATGAGTTCGGGAGTCGGTTACGCACGAGGAAGGATTAGCACCCTCGATACGCCCAAAATTGGTACCTAGTTGATTAATTAGTGTCTTAGTGTCGAAAATTGGAAATTTGAAGAGTTTTTTTTAAAAAATACGATCCTTGAAAGAAACTCTGATGACGTGAATTGGAATATAAGATTCTCTTGTTCCGAAGGAATATCACATCCAGCACGTTAGGACACGATACTCTAAACCATCGAAACCAAGATCACCTTATAGTTTAATGAAACCACACTTTGAAGCTTTAAGAGGATATTTGGCTATTTAGTCGAACGAGAAATCGAAACCCAGCACGTTAGGGCACGTTTTCTCGATTTTCTAAACGTGAAATATTGCCTTATTTAGAAAAATTTTCCTTTTGATGCTTGGTATTAATGCTTGACAAAACAATAACGAATACGACAAGGTGAGCAAGGCAAAGTGAGTAACAATAATACAATAGGCAAAATGAAATGACGAGGCGATTACATAAACAAAGCATACAAATAAATAAATAGAACTAACATTTTAGAAAAAGCACAAGTGTACATGAATAAATAAACAAACACCAAATAACAATGATGACAATAAATACAATTATGTAAAAATGTATATGCATGTATAATTTTAAGCCATAAAATAAGAAATGCGTATAAATTATAGAATGTGAAAACATAGATAAATATATACATATATAAAAAATCGGTAAGTATTATAAAAATAAAAATGTAAATATGTGTTTATATATATTTACAAATTGTGATAATATAAAGTATATGTATGTGAATCATAAAATATGTGAAATATACAAAAAGCATTTTTAAGAATATAAAGAATATATATAAGTATGTATATGATGTAAAATATGCATAAATATATGTAAGTATATAAGAATTATGAAATGTGAAAAATATATTTAAGTATGTATAAGTACGTATATATATACATAAGAATTTAGAGTATAAAGATACATATAAAAATTTAAAATGAATATTACGTATGATGATTCAGAAGAAATAACATATATGCAAAATTTTTAAAATTGATAATGATTTAGAATATATGATATATTCAAAATAATGCCAATAATAATAGTAATAATAATGTAGATAAGAAACAAGAAAATAAAATAATATAATATGACAAATTTAATATAAAATTGATTGATTTGATGACATAGTGGTGATACTAATGATAACACAATAATAATGACATAGAAAACAATGATATCAATAAAGTAATAAGGACAAAAATAGCTCCAATATTAACAATAACGACAATAATAGAATAACAACAATAACAAATAAAGAATAATAATGATTATAACTATTATGTAAAACAGTGATATAAATAGTAACAACAATAATGATAAAATATAAGAAATAATAGAATAATGGCAATAATAATAAGTAGCAACAATAGAATTAATAATAAAAATAAAGTTGATTAATTAAAAAAGACTATATTAAATTTTGGAACACAAATTTGGGGCGAATTCGAAATAAAAAAAGAAGGGAGGACACATTGAAATGCGCCAAGAAAGTAGGGGATCCCATGCGCAAATAGACCATTCGGTCAAAATGCGCGGATCCTCCGTGGGCGTAGGGCGGGTCGCGTGTGGGAGGTCCAAAACTGTGTCGTTTTGGCACCTGGACCCCCCACTCCCAAACGGCGCCGTTTGCCTCTAGTCTTTAAGTTAGTTTCTTTTCTTCATTTCAGTTTCTCTTAAAAAAACTGAGGGCCTTTTGCCCTCTCCCCCTCTCTCTTTGCTTCAGCCGATCGGGCTATCTCGCCGTCCACCGTATCGCCACTATTTTCGGTGCCCGGCGACGTGCGACCCTGGGTATTTAAACCCCGCTTGGGAGCCCTTCGAAGGCCAAGCACCTCGACGTCCTTTGGGAGCCAAGAGAGAAACCCGTGGCCCTCTCCTTCGAACCCAATCGCCACGATGGAGAAGGTTCTCCGGCGACGCGTCCGTGGTTTCAGGTGAGGTTTCCTTATTTCTTTTCTTTTACTTTTGTCTATTTTCGTATATAAAAAAGAAAAATAAAAAAACAAAATAAGTGAACTCAGATATTAGAACGAAAGTGAAAATCAACCTTTTTTGATTTCTTGCTACCCTTTGTTTATGTTTGTTTCGATCTCTAATATCTGTGTTACAAAATCCTTTTTTTTATATCAAAAAAGAAGAACCCCCTCCTCCCCATGCATCTGTTTTTCTTCGGGCTTTTATAGCCTTTAAAAATATTGTTGTCCATCTTCTTTCTGGTCTTGCAGGGAATGGGCAAACGGCGGTGGCAGAGGCATGATGGTACAGAGGAGCAGGTGGCCGACATGGTGGCATGGAGAGCTGGTGTCAGAAGGTTAGTGGGCAAGTGGCCAAGGCTGAGGCGTGCGAGTGGCGACCGGTCAGAGGCGTGCATGCGTGAGGGGAGGTGAAGCGGCGGCAGCTACAAAGCATGAGGCTAGGGTTTTTTTGTTTGGCTGAAAACTAGTATAGTTTTGGGCCATTCGGGCCTCTAAGGTTTTTATCATTATTGGGCATTTGGATTGGGTCTGTTTTTGGGTTAATTTTGTTGTAATGGTCTGTTAATTCTTTATTGGTCTTGGTCTATTTGGGTTTTATGGTCTGGGCCCGGGCAAAATGGGCTTTTACATACATATTTGAACCACAGTCAAAGTTTCATGCATATAACTGCACTAAATTATTATTCAAATTGCTTATTGAATCAAAATTCATGTACAATTTTAAATTTTATCCCTAATTAAAATGCGAAACTATAGTTCTATACACAATTGTTATATATAAATTTCTACTCTAACATATTTAAATAAATGTCATTGGAATTTATATTAAATGAAACCATTAAAAAAATTGTAAAAGGTTAAAATTTGCTGTAAGTCTATATTATACATAAAATTAGAATTTGATCTCTGTAATTTTATTATTAAGGATTTATTTTTTTTTTCAAATTT
The DNA here is from genome assembly GCF_007990345.1 of Gossypium hirsutum. Lineage (NCBI taxonomy): Eukaryota > Viridiplantae > Streptophyta > Magnoliopsida > Malvales > Malvaceae > Gossypium > Gossypium hirsutum. The sequence goes on from NC_053436.1 coordinate 107,981,363, forward strand.
CAAAATTCACAACATTAATAAATTTTTTTATTAAATTGGCCAGACATTTTGAAATAAAGAAAACTACTCACTTAGTGACAAAGTAACTAAAAAATAGTGTTGTAATAAATCTGAATCTCACAAAATAATTCTTTATCCTACGATGTACAGATTAATTGTATATATCAATTAAAATGTATTAAATATTTTCTATTTCTTTATACTTCTTATGAATGAAATGAGAAAAAAAATTGATTATTAAAAAAAATCAAAACTAATAAGTAAAACAATAATTAAAAGTAATAAATCTTAAAATTATACATAAACTTTAGTTTGATGTGTAATTTTTTCACATGAACTTTGATTTTGTGTAATTTCATATAAGAAATTTTGATTTGATTCAATTCTCACAAATTATTAATAGAATTATTGATATAACATCTTTATATATATATATATATTGCATACGTAAATAATTATATTTATCTAATATATAAAACATTTGATGTATTTATTTTAAATGTGTAAGATTGAACCAAAACTAAAATTTCATATATACATTTGAATCACAATAAAAGTTTCATGTGGATAATTGCAACAAATCAAAGTTGATTAGTAATTAAATCAAAGTTCATGTATAATTTTGAGATTTGTCCTAATTAAAATGCAAAATTATAAATTCAATACTTTTAAGAATTATAAAACAATATCTAAACATTATTTAACATAAATTTAATTTAATTATTTTTTAATTTAATTATGTTTGATAATTAATTTAATAAATTTATATTATAATAAATACTTAAAAACAATTTATTTTTTCCTTAAATTATACAATGCAAGTTAAATATATATATATTATCATGTATCGGAGGATCATTGAAGGTCATATTCTCATATTTAGGTGTTGAACACGAGTGTTAGAAATAAATATTTTAATAAAAATAAAAGTTGAAGTAGCATAGGGTTTAGGTCTGGCAGCGGTCCGGCCCACTTAAAATGAAACATTTTGATAAAATTGTACTTTGGTATCCTAAAAATGTTAAAATTTTGATTAATCCTTTAAAAATTATAAATAAAAATATAGACTATTTAAATAATAAAATTGTATTTTTACTATCGTAAAAATTACAATTTAATTTCGGCTTCTAAAACAAATTTCAAGCTTTGCCCCGCCTGAAACGATCATGCATTGGGTCATTAATTGAATGGTGAATGAGCAAGTATTAAGGTGCTGCAAAAGTGATTTATAGGTATAATGTAGGTAGAAAAGAAAACCATTTTGGGGGTTCTGTTTTGTGTAAGAGAAACCGAGATGACAATTAATGGATGGTTTTAGAAAATGAATATCTGACGCTATCCGTTCTGCTTATAAATTTTTTGTCATTTTGAAAAATAAATTATGATCCACATACTTGATTTTGCAGATTATTCCAAGAAGAGAGACCAGTGTGGCACACCATTAATTGCTATATCCTTCCAAAGGATTACAAGGATACCAGGGTTGATGACACTCATTTTTACTATGATGATGGACTCAGATGATCCATCTACATATTCAACCAAATGACTGCTGTAAATCTTCATTCACCTTTTGCATACATTTACAAATATATATGTCTTGTCTAACTGAAAGTATTACGGTATCAAATTAAATTATTTGATATATATTTTTTTTACAAATTATTCTTGTCCTTTGCAGATTACGTTCTTTATTAACAAAGATAACAATTCAAGAATTTGAAGATCTGACATGCATCTGTCAAAAAGACTAGAGTTTGGATGAATTGTCTCAAAAAAAAAAAAAAAGATTGCAACCTGTCTTTACCATGTCAAAGATAATATTATAGAATAGTTAAACTTCAAGTGTGTTTTCTTTTGTACAGAATAGAAATCATGAGCCACTTCAATGAAACTAGCCAAATAAGAAAGATACATAAAAAGCTTTTATTGAGAGCATGACAAACCACTAAATCGAAGGAGTGAGCATGGCTTGGCTAAATGGTTCCTTAACGGAATCGTTTGGGCAGAATACGGTCAAGCACAAAATAATAGCAGGACATGGTGGCTGCTTCTACGTGATAGAACCATGCTTGTCTCCAGTAAGGATTAATGTACAACACAATGGCAATACACAATGGCATCACAATGTACGACCCAACAAAACCTGCGTAAAAGACTTTCATGTCAATGAAACCCTTGTCAGTTGCATTTTTCGGCATCGATGAAGATGATCCATCTATTGAGCAATTTTTTGGCAATGGTTCACCACAAAGGAAAGGATTCCCCATGTAACTGCTTTCTTCAAATGTTGCAAATTGTCCAGTCCTTTGAGGTGTAGTTCCAGATAAATTATTGTATGCCACACTGAAAAATGACAAAAAATGTAACCCCAAAAAATGGGAAGGGATATTTCCGCTCAAGTTGTTGTGAGAAAGATCCAGACTCTCAATTTGGGATAAGTCAGCAAGTGCTGGAGAGATTGGTCCTATCAAACTGTTGTGAGAAAAATTCAAAACGATGATGTCTTGAAAGTGTTGGAATTGGTGGGGAATCTCACCAGTCAACTTGTTGCAAGAGAGATCAATTCCAGACAGGTAAGTGAGGACTGTTGCCTTATAAAAGCAGGTTATGCTTTTCATGGTGACCTCTATCGGCACATCAACAAAGAAAGATCCGATGTAACTGTTGTAATTATTGGAACCCACCCATTGTTTGAAAAGTCAAAAAGGGTGGGCACCGAAAGTAGAAAGTAAGATTGGTTGGCAAGTTGGGTTAAAAGTTGGCATGGAATAATTGCAATTTTGGTCCCTAATTGTATAGGGACATTGCAAGTTGATCCTTGAACCTCAACTATAAATAGGCCTAACAATTTCTTACTTTCTTCATCCCATAATTGCCATTCTCTACTTAAGGCATTATTCTCTCTCCCTATTTGTAAATTTCACTTGTAATTTTTGGAGTGAAATATATTTGGTAGTACCCGAGGACGTAGGCAAAATTTGCTGAACCTCGTTAAAATTCTGGTGTTCTTTATTATTTATTTTTCTTATTTTGTGAATGTGATTGTAGTGATTTATTGTGCTATTAAATTACGATAGAGGGATATTCTGGCTAGGAAAGACTTGGTATTTAAGTGATCTTCGTGATCTACCTCTCTTTCCTAGGAATTGAACTTAGTGTGATTTTTCAGTACAATATTTTTACTCTTTCACACGCTTCCACGCAACAATTGGTATCAAAGCCAGATTCGTACTTGGGGAATACGACCATTTACGGCACTATTCACGTATACAATACTATTCACGTATACAGTACTATTTACGTATACAGTACTGTTCACGTATACAGTAGTTGAGATTGAGGAGAAAAATGACAGCAGCATCGTCATCAGCAAGGACTACTGTGACAAATGCAAAATTTGAAGTAGAGAAATTTGACGGTACCAATAATTTTGGTATGTGGCAATGTGAGATCCTGGATGTCTTATGTTAGCAAGAGCTAGATATAGCCCTTGAAGAAAAACCTGACAAGATGGATGACAAGGAGTAGGCCAAGATCAATAGACAGGCGTGTGGTACAATCCGCCTATGTTTGGCCAAAGAGCGGAAGTACTCTGTCATGAGGGAGACATAAGCGAAGAAGTTATGGGATACACTGGAAGAAAAGTTTCTAATGAAAAGTCTTGAAAATAGGCTTTATATGAAAAAGAAACTTTATCGATTCACGTATGCACCCGGTATGTCGATGAATGACCATGTGAACTCATTCAATAAAATTTTAGCAGACTTGCTAAATTTGGATGAGAAATTTAAAGATGAAGACAAGGCATTATTGTTGTTGAATTCCCTTCCTGATGAATATGATCATCTTACCACCACATTGCTTCATGGGAAGGGCACGATCACATTTGATGCAGTCTGTAGTGCGTTGTATAGATCTGAGACTCGAAAGAAAGATAAAAGAGATCACAGAGATACAACTGCAGAAGTCTTAACAGTAAGAGGCCGTTCACACAGCAGCAAATCTGGTAGAATGAGAGGTAAAAAACTCTAAAATTTTTTATTTTTTTATTTCTTATATTTTTATATTATATTTTCGTATATTTTTCGTATTTTTTGATATATGTATTTGTGAGAATATAAATAAAAATGACAATAAATATAAAATCACCTTCTATTTTCGATTTGCGATTTTGTGTTTGGTGCGCTGATTTGGTGTTTTTTTGTGTGTGTTGATATCTGTTTCGGATGATATTCCTGCTCTGTCTACTGGCTTTTTGTTTCTCTTTTGAAATATATGTCTGTATTGATAAAAATCTAAAAAAGGAACCCCCTTTACAGTGTTTCATTCGGCTTTTTATAGCCTGTTTTGTTACATACTTTGTTATTATTTTTTGCTATTCTTGCTTCTGCTTTGCTTGTCTGTTGTTTTTGCAGGTACAGAGTCTGTTGTCATGCGTACGGGGTGTGGGCGTGGCGTACGAGGACTGTGGAGGTATGGGACTGTTGTAGTAGGGGTATGGGGCGTGGCAGACGTCGGTGGTGACAGAGGCAAGTGGGCGCCGAATACTAGGGGGGCTAGGGTTTGGGATTAGGTGTTTTTTGTTTCTGATTTTGTGTAATGGGCTGTTAGTTTAGTGGGCTGGTAGTTTAGGTTATTGGGCTTCGGGTATATGGGTTCAGGGATATTGGGTTCTGGTTGTAAATGGGGTTTGAATTTTGGGTTGGCTGATGTATTAGTTAGGCTTAATGGGTATTGGGCTGTTTAGGTTAGGGTAGGTTAGTTGGGTTTTGGGGTTTAATGGGTTAGTGATTTAATAGGGTTTGAAATTGGGTTGAGGGATTATAAAATTGTAAATGAGTTCTCTGTAATAGTAGCTAAAATTGGCCTGTACACCCGCCAAAGATGAATGTGCCTTTTACCGTGAAAAAGGGTATTAGAAAAAGAATTGTCCTAAGCTACAAAAGGGTAAGGCTATTTCTAATGTATGTGTAGCGAAGCATGATGAGGAGTCAGACTTTAGCTTGGTTGGCATGGCAATGGCATGTCAAACGGATGAGTGGATTTTGGATTCAGGATGTACTTACCATATGTGTCCTAATAAGGACTAGTTTTCTAGTCTTAAAGAGCTAGAAGGTGGAATTATTCTTATGGGCAATGATAGTGCTTGTAAGACAATGAGAGTGGGTACAGTCCAATTGAAGAATCACGACGGCTCAATCCAAGTCTTGACAGATGTTCGCTACGTACCTAGCCTGAAGAGAAATCTCATCTCATTAGGGGCCCTAGAATCTAAAGGGCTCACAATCACTTTGAGAGATGGATTACTAAAAGTAGTAGTTGGGCAATTGACGGTGATGAAAGGCACAAGAAGAAATAACTTGTATTTTTTAAATGGAAGTACAGTTATTGGATCAACATCAACAGTTTCTAAAAAAGATGTAGATTCAGAGGCTACCAGATTATGGCATATGCGATTGAAACATGCTGGTGAAAAAGCTTTGCAGACTTTGGCGAAGCAATGCTTGTTGAAAGGTGTAAATTCTTGCAAATTGGAATTCTGTGAACATTGTGTTCTGGGCAAGCAGACGAGGGTAAAATTTGGTCCAGCAATTCACAATACGAAAGGAATTCTGGACTACGTTCACAATGATGTGTGGGGACCTACCAAAGTGGCTTCTTTGGGAGGTATGCACTATTTTGTTACGTTTGTTTATGATTATTCAAGAAAAGTATGGGTGTATCTAATGAAAAGAAAAAGTGAAGTTTTGGATGCATTTCTAAAATTGAAAAAGATGGTGGAGATTCAGACTGGTCAAAAGGTCAAACAACTTCGATCAGATAATGGCACTGAGTACAAAAATGATCCATTTCTACAAGTATGTCAAGATGAGGGCATTGTGCGACACTTCACTGTTCGGGATACACCACAGCAGAATGGGGTGGCAGAACGCATGAATCGAACTATACTGGAGAAAGTTCGATGTATGTTGTCCAATGCTGGATTGGGCAAGGAATTTTGGGCTGAGGCAGTTACATATGCGTGCCATCTAATTAACCGTTTGCCATCAGCTGCAATAAATGGAAAAACTCCTATGGAGATGTGGACTGGTAAATCTGCTACTGATTATGATTCTTTACATGTATTTGGTTCCACTGCATATTATCTTGTAAAAGAATCTAAGTTAGACCCAAAAGCAAAGAAAGCATTATTCTTGGGTATAACTGATGGAGTAAAAGGATACCGTCTCTGGTGTCCTGATACAAGGAAGATTGTTTTTAGTAGAGATGTGACTTTTGATGAATCAACCATGTTAAAGTACAAGGATTCACAAAAGGATGACAAAACCAGTAGTACTTTGCAGCAGGTGGAGCTTGAAAAGGTTAACGATGATCCAGCTAATATTGAAGGGACAAATGATGAAGAGGTTCCTACCCAAGAACCTCTACAGCAACAAGATTCAATTGCATATAGGAGGCCAAGAAGAGAGATTCGTAAGCCTGCTCGCTTTGATGATATAGTAGCCTATGCACTTCCAATTGCAGATGATGATATTCCTTCTACTTACACAGAAGCAATAAGTAACCCTGATGGTGTAAAGTGGAAGCAAGCAATGAATGAAGAAATGCAGTCTCTTCATAAAAATAGGACCTAGGAGTTGGTGACACTACCCAAGGGAAAGAAGGCAATTGGATGCAAATGGGTATATGCAAAGAAGGAAGGATTTCCTGGTAAAAATGAAATTCGATACAAGGCTAGATTGGTAGCAAAGGGTTACGCTCAGAAAGAAGGAATAGACTATAATGAAGTGTTCTCTCCAGTTGTGAAGCATTCATCTATATGGATTTTGCTAGCCTTGGTTGCACAAAATGATTTCAAACTAGTTCAACTTGATGTGAAGACTGCGTTTTTACACGGTAATTTGGAAGAGGAAATCTATATAACTCAGCCAGATGGATTCAATGTTGCTAGAAAAGAAAATTGGGTTTGCAAACTGACAAAGTCACTTTATGGATTAAAGCAATCTCTGAGGCAGTGGTACAAGCGATTTGATCAGTTCATGAAAGGGCAAAGGTACACAAGAAGTAAATTTGATCATTGCGTGTATATTCAGAAGCTACAAGAAGGAACTTTCATATACTTGCTCTTATATGTTGATGACATGCTAATAGCATCTAAGAGCAAAATTGAGATTGAAAGATTGAAGACTCAACTTAATCTCGAGTTTGAGATGAAAGATCTAGGAGAAGCTAAAAAGATTCTCGGCATGGAAATATGGAGAGATAGAGCTCATGATAGAGTTAGCTTGTCTCAGAAGCAGCATTTGAAAAAGGTACTACAGCAGTTTGGCATGAACGAACAAACAAAACCTGTAAGTACCCCGTTGGCTTCTCATTTCAAGCTTTCTACACAACTATCTTTTTCGACGAATACAGAACGAGAATACATGTAGCTTGATGTATGCAATGGTGTGTACAAGACCCGACATTTCACAGGCAGTTAGTATAGTGAGCAGGTATATGCATAATCCTAGAAAAGGATATTGGCAAGCTGTGAAATGGATTCTACGGTATATTCAGAAGACCGTGGATGTTGGATTACTGTTCAAGCAGGATAATACACTTGGTAAAGGTGTTATTGGGTACGTTGATTCTGACTATGCCGGTGATTTGGACAAGCGAAGATCAACCACCAGTTTTGTGTTTACACTTGCTGGAGGACCAATAAGTTAGAAGTCTACAATATAGTCTACAGTTGCGTTGTCAACCACAGAAGCCGAGTACATGGCTGTAACAGAGGCTGTAAAGGAGGCTATTTGGTTACAAGGTATGACTAAAACCTTGAGATTGGTCCAGGAGCATATTAACGTGTATTGTGATAGTCAAAGTGCTATTCATTTAGCAAAGAATCAAGTTTATCATGCACGTACAAAGCATATTGACGTACGTTTCCACTTTGTGTGGAAAATTATTGATGAGGGGAAAATTTGTCTTCAGAAGATCAAGACTGCAGATAATCCCGCAGATATGATGACCAAGGTGCTAACAGTAACCAAGTTTGAACATTGTTTAAACTTGATTAATATTCTGCAAGTTTAACAGTTGAAGAAGGCACTATCAAGTATTGTTGTCAAAGGCAGAAAGAATTGTGTGAAGATAAGATTATCCTAATCAAATCTTCAAGGTGGAGATTATTGGAACCTACCCATTGTTTGAAAAGTCAAAAAGGGTGGGCACCGAAAGTAGAAAGTAAGATTGGTTGGCAAGTTGGGTTAAAAGTTGGCATGGGATAATTGCAATTTTTGTCCCTAATTGTATAGGGACATTGCAAGTTGATCATTGAACCTCAACTATAAATAGGCCTAACCATTTCTTACTTTCTTCATCCCATAATTGCCATTCTCTACTTAAGGCATTATTCTCTCTCCCTATTTGTAAATTTCACTTGTAATTTTTGGAGTGAAATATATTCGTAGTGCCCAAGGACGTAGGCAAAATTTGCTGAACCTCGTTAAAATTCTGGTGTTCTTTATTATTTATTTTGCATATTTTGTGAATGTGATTGTAGTGATTTATTGTGCTATTAAATTACAATATAGGGATATTCTGGCTAGGAAAGACTTGGTATTTAAGTGATCTTCGTGATCTACCTCTCTTTCCTGGGAATTGAACTTAGTGTGATTTTTCAGTACAATATTTTTACTCTTTCACACGCTTCCGCGCAACAGTAATCATAGAGGGAATAATAAGCATGGGAGATATTATTCGATATTCTAATCATCAAGCAAGGAGGAATTGTACCAGAAAGATTGTTGTTAGAAACATCAATCAACCTTAACCAATGTAACTCGCATAATTGAACCGGAATCCCACCATCAAAGTAGTTGTTATTTAGGAGAAGATAACTCAACTTAGAAAGGCCGCCAATCCAATTTGGAATATTTCCAGTTAAGTGGTTGTTGCTAAGATCCAATGTCACCAAATCACTGCTGTTAAAAAAATCGATGATCGACCCTCTTAGCTTGTTTCTTGATAAATAAACATGAGTGAGCCTTAAAGAGTTGAAGCAAGATGGCAAACTTCCAGATATGTTGTTGGCCGAAAGGTCCAAAATTTTAAGAAAATATTTGAGTTTGCAAAATTCCACGGGAATTGGACCTCCAAAATGATTATTTGCCATCAGAAGTACTTCCAAGCCTAACATCTTTCCCATCCACCTTGGTATCCTACCGAAAAGTGTGTTATTGCTTAAATCCAATGCTAACAGTGAGATATTCTCCATGGAGCTTGGTATATCACCAAAGAGTTGGTTATTGCTAACATCGAATATTGACAACCCCATGGGCAAGTGCCTCGGTATTTCCACCACTCAATTTATTGTTGGAGAAGTCCAATATTTGAAGGGAAATCATATCACCAATCGAAATCGGAATACCACCGCCAAAAAAATTATTCGACATATTGAGAAGCTTCAATGATGGTAGTTTTGCTCCGATTTCATTTGGGATGTTGCCGTCGAGGGAATTGTTGGAAACATTCAACTCTGATAAACCCCTACGAGAAGTCGATGGTAGCTGAAAATGTCCCGATAAAAAGCTATTGACGAGATATAGTGCCTCTAATTTCTTGTTGTTTTCCAACAGCCAGTTTGGGAACTGATCTCCCTTGAAATTGATGTTAGAGAGATCAACATATTGCAAGTCATGTTGATGATTAAGAGATTGAGGAAATGATCCACCATCTCCGCAACAAGATAAACTGATAGATCTCAATTGGAATGTTGGGGTGTCTAAAGAATGCATCTCAGTTTCAGCATTATATATCATGTTGTTGTCTGCATATATATATTTTGGAGTTTTGAAAGGTTGAACAACGGAGCCAATGAACTTGGGATCTCAATGTTATTGTTCCAAAGCCTTAACTCTCGGAGGGATGTTAGACTCTTAAGATGAGATATATCTCCAGAAAGATTGTTGTTAGAGAGATCTAAATACTCGAGTGAGGTTAGATCCTTAAGCCCAGATATGTCCCCAGAAAAATTATTGGAAGAGAAATCTAAATACTCGAGTGATGTTAAATTCTTAAACATAGATATATTTCCAGAAAAATTATTGGAAGAGATATTTAAATACTTGAGGGATGTGAGTTTAGAGAAACACTCAGGCAAACTAGCATTCCAATAACTGTTGATGATGGCCAGCGTTTGTAGCTTCCTCAATTCACAAAAACCTGCAAATGTAACACTATTCTAATATTATAAAGTGTGAAAAGTATCATATTAGTCTTTATATTATATTCTAGATTGTATTTTGGTATTTTTATTAAATAAATAAATTAATTAATCTCGTATGTTAAATGAGTGAACAAAATAGTCCCCTTATTAAAATTGTGATGTTAAATACTTATTTTGGTGTTCTATATATAAGGCATAATAATAAATTTAGCCTACGACTTTTACACATTTACTCAAATTGGCTTCTATTCTTTTATATAAGCAAGTTGACCTTCAAACATTCCAGTGTTGATGTGGCATAATTTTACATTATATACTACGTCAACAAATAATTTAAAAAAACATAAATAAAAATTTATAATTTCAAAAACTAATAAAAAAAAGTTCTTCAAAATTAAAATGTAAATTATAAAACCTATATATATAAGTTATAGTATAATGATAGAAGCATCTAATTGTAACAACACTTTAATTTTCAGATTAAATTAAAAAATCTAAAATTTTATTGATTAATTTAAAATTTAAATAAATTTTTATGTTTTTCATACTCTTTTGGAAAACTTAAAAATTTTAACTTTCTAAAAAAATTTAAAAATGTCATTAGATAAATAAATAGATACCAATATCAAAGATTGAAACAAAACACCGCTAATGGGTGATGGTTATCTTTGAGGTCCTCTTTAATTTCCAATTTTTTTTATTAAATACTTGTTTTAAATTGGCAATGGACCCGAAATACCTTATTCTTAACGAAAAATACCGAAAAGCTTTCATACATGTAGGGGTGAAGTCAAGAAATTTTTTTAGAGGGTCGACATTAAATTGTAATTTTTGGGCTATTTTACCTATTTGACCCAAAAAAATTAATATTTACAAAAATGACCATAGTTCAAAAACAAATGACCCTACTTCAAAAACATTCACCAAAATGACTTGAAATGAACAGTAAAATTGGGTTATGGGAAATAGACAGCCGACACCACTTTTTTTATTAAAAAAATAATTTTTGGGGTGATATATATAACAAATTAATGACACATCAATAATGAAAGGTTGAAGCTCAATTTACTCTAAATAAAAGAGTAGGGGTCAAATTGAAAAATATGAAAAGATTAATAGCTAAATTTATTATTATGCTTTATATATAAAACATCAAAATAAGAATTTAATAGCACAATTTTAATGGAATGGACTATTTTGTTGCTTCATCTAATGTACAATGATCGATTTACTCATTATCTAATATAGAGACCAAAATGCAATCCAAAGTATGATAGAGTGATTGTTGTGCTGATTTTACCCATTAAAAAGGTTATGTAATTGAAACCCAGTGTTATTTAAAGCATATGTACTACGTAATTGAATGGCATATATTTAGTTAATCCTTTAATAAAAAGAAATAAATTGATGAAAAAATTATAATGTAACGAGGATGACTTTGACACGGACGTTTTGTCAATGGGAATATCAGATGCGATCAAAACTTAGTACTCAATGTTTGATGGTATTTTAAGTTGTGTTTCTTTGTGTTTTTAGGTTATTGGGTTTTATTATGTTGGTGTTATAAATGTAATTTCTTTGGGTTGTTGGTTTTATTTTAATTTTCAAACGTTGAAATCAAGGTTTTTAGTGATAGAGTATTTCAGGTACAGCTTTCGGGGTATTCTACTTCTTTATCAATAAATTTATTTTTGGCTAAAAAAAACTAAAATTGAAAAAGATGTAATAAATGTACCATGTAAGTTGAGATTAGCATCAATATCACAACCATCAATGACCAAGTCCTCAAGAGAAGTGAGGGTTCCAATATCTCGAATAATGTTGGAAGTGCTGGATAAATCCATTAAGGTCAATTCTTTCAAATTTATTAAATTTTGTCATCCTATAAAAAAATTTACAAATATGAGTATGTTATGAAATACATAAACACAAATTCAAATATTTCAGGTAAGTTGTACAAATATTCTAATATTTTTTTTTGTAATCTGGCAAAAAACTTACTTTGGATTATTGTCCTCTTCAAGCTAAAGCTTACTAAGGAAAGAGTCTTAAATGACGGGAATATGTCCAATGATTGAAGTTGAAGATTAACAACTATAGAAGATTTTTTGACGGAGAAAAGAAATAAAGTATATAACATTAATAAACCCCTCTTTTAAAGAGTATTAGGACAAAATTAAAAAATTAATTATTGAAACACAATTTTGTTCTAGCAATACGTACCATTTTTATTAACATACTGTAAATGTAGTTTCTCCAAGTTTTTCAAAGTAGGTAACCCTGACAACAATATACATAGATAAAATTTTTTTAAAAAGAAAAGCAATGTTGTACTGGGAACAGGAGAGGGAGCAAACCGATTTTACCTATTGATCCCTCCTCCATCGCGTATCCATCATATAAAGACAAAGACTTGAGATTTGAAAGGCTACCCAGCGATGACAACATGTAACTGTTGAAGACATTCCCCCACAAATTAAGCTCTGCTTCTAGACTCATCAACTTTAGTTCCCTTTTATTATCTATACAAACACCATATAAAATGTTACAAGACATTTCTTGTCCTGATCTCATTTATGTGATTTTAACCTAATTTGCAAAAAGCTAATGAAATAATAACTTGCTTAGTATTTGCTCGTAAATAGTAATTAAAGATAAATAAAATATCTCTTTTTCATATATTATAGATTTTTCCAAAAAAAAAAAAGAAACATGATAAATTACCTTGAGATGGAATAAAGTCATTCATTCCATCATAGCTTATAATCAGTATCTTTAAATTACTCAAAACATTTAAACCTGTAGAGAAAATTACAGACAATTAAAACTTGTAATGAGAAACTAATAGATGTATATATTTTAAAGCATACTTGCCTTGAATATAGCTCCATTCTGTCAAATTGTTACTTTCTATATTCAAAGATTTCAAATGCGGGAGGACTGCGAGAGATGAAAATTTGCTGCTGTTGAAATTATTATAACTTAAATCCAGCACCTCAAGTTTGGTCAACCTCAATTCTCTTTTCTGTAAAAGTGTAATTGATAGTTGCATCAACAGTATTTTCATTTTACTACTCAAATGTCGTATATGTTAAACATAATTATGTTCACTTACGCTTTGGAGGCTCTCGATTTTATTGTCGTTTAGATACAACTCCTTTAAGTTCTTCAAATTATCAAGTTCTGTTAAAGCACAATAATATATATCATTTAGTTATTAAAAAAATAAAATTTCTCAACATAAGTATGGAACTTTACGACAACCTTACCTAAGATATCGATGCTTCCTTCTAATCCACAATTCTTCAAAAACAAAATTTTTAAAGATGTAAACTCAGCAAGATGTAATAGGATGTTGTTTCCTAATAATATGTTATTGCTTAAATACAAAATCTCTAACTTGTTTAGTTTTGATAACTTCTTAATGCCTGATAGTAATCCAATAATATTGTAAAATTAAATATTAATATAGTCACTAATTATTCACTTCAGCCTCCTTCATGTATAACATAATATTAACTTTATCATTAGTAGGATTTGAGTCTGTAAATTAATTGCTTTCAAGATTTAAAACTTATAAGAAAATCCTTTTTAAATAAAAGTTTGTGATTAATAAATAAAGATTGCAAATAATAAGGTGAAGATGGATGAACCTTGATTGTGAATGAAACCAACAATGTTGTTGCCTTCTAAATTAAGACTCTTCAATTCTTCGAAGGGAAGAAACAAAGAGATGTTGAGATACCATCCCTGATAGATATCCTTGTTGTAGACTTCAACAGAACTATCCTCAAGGAACAGTCGGGTGACTCGTCCAGTGGAAGTGCTGCACTCAACCCCATTCCATCGGCAACAATTTCCCTTCCCCCAAGAAATCCCTTCATCATTAATAAGAGGAAAGAAAGGTTTGAGTTGGAGGAGAGCAGCTTTCTCAATCTCCCAGCACCCTTCACTTTGATACCCTCCAAATAAGAAAGCAAGCACAAACACCCACACCAGTTTCCAGTACTCCATCTCTCTTAAATCAATGACCACTCACTCTCAGATATTGGCATGCAGCAGCACTACACCTTTGGGGTTTATATAATAGTAAATCTAAATGAGTATGTTTCCTGGTAATTCATTGAATAGGCCCACTGTTGGATTAATTATCTCTTTCCCTCTCACAAAGGTGTTAGAAATTTTTTTAAATTTGATAAATATTGATGTGAGCTTGGAGCTCACACTAGAATTTTCCAATAAATTGGAAAATTTTTTGTTTAGGATTCAAAATTTTACAATTCAATTTTTGCCTTGTTATAAAAAATTATGGGCTTTGTTTTTTAATGAATAAGATGATGACGTATTACAAAAAAAAATTGTAAAAAGTTAAAATATATCATACTGTCTCTATACTATTTTCACAAATTTGAAATTTTATATCTGTTTTTTATTTCTATGAATTTAATTTTTCTATTTTTCAAATTTCAAAGTTTACATTCAATTATTAACACTAATTTTTTTATTAAATTAATTGGTGTAATATTTTAAAATAAAAAAATCACTTGATAACAATAAAACTAAAAAAATAATGTTATAATAAATCTAAATTTCACAAAATAATTTTAATAATTTTAATAATTAATTCTAAATTCTAAATTCTAAATTCTAAAAAATATAACAGTAAAAAAAAATACAAGTACTTAAGCTTTAATCATTGTAGTTTCCTGCAAACCTTCCTTTGTGGAAAAGTATAAACTAACTTTGCATACTCCAACACACATCTCAATTATAAAGTCAATGTGGGTACACAGAAACTTTGACAACAAAAAGCTAAATTAATAAAATATGCCATAAATTTTGTATTATTTTTAAATTCAAAATTTAATCTTTGAATTTAGTTCTCTATTTTTTAAAATTTAAAATCTAAAGTTAATTATTAATAACGTTAAATATATTAATGTGATATTTTAAAATATTCAATTAATAGTAATATAATTAAAAAAACTTTAATTATTAAAATTCTTCTATTAAATTCACTCTCAAGGGGTAGGCTGTGGCTTGACTCCAACCAAATGGTAAAATTGCTGTGTAATTCTTTTATTTATTTTTTAATTTCTTTATGCCTTAATTGATATTTTCTACTTTTTACTAAGAGCTTTTTAGATATTTTGCACATTAAAAACTAATTTAATTAAGAGGTGGATTTCATGGTCAATACCTTAGTTAATGACCCCTCACCAATAAAGCAAATCAAGAAACCAACCGTTCTTCACTAATTCATTACAGTGGGGTATACTTTGTAAAAATATCATAAAGGTCCTTATATTAGGAGTTGATTACATTTTATCTTCTCTATGCAAAAAATAAGTAAATTAGTCTCTATATATTAAATTAAAAAGTAATTGATTAGTCATTCTATTAAAAATTTTATTCATTTATACTAGTAAAAATTAGTTATTATATGTTAAATTAAGGCATAGGTGGTACGCCATGTACTACTATTTAGTTATTCTATTAGTCATGCTAGTTTTTAACAGTATAAATGAATGAAATTTTTAACAAAAATGACTAATTTGCTATTTGGTCAAATGTACAAGGACTAATTTGCCCATATATTTTTTAAAAAGGGTAAAATGTAATCTAATACCTAATATAAGGACCTTTATTATATTTTTACCGAAGTATACACCACTGTAATAAATTCCTTAAGAACGGTTTGTTTCGTGTTTGCATTATCGGTGAGGGGTCATTGACTTAAGTATTGACCATGAAATCCACCTCTTAATTAAATTAGTTTTTAATGTGCAAAATATCTAAAAAGCTCTTAGTAAAAAGTAAAAAATATCAATTAAGTCCAAAAGAAATTAATAGTTATTTCTTTAATTACTGATGTGATAACATTTAGTTCATAGACATTAGTCAAATTTCTTAGTACTTTCCTGCGAATCTTTCTTTCGTGGAAAAGTAAGCAAACTCAGGCTCAATTATACAGTAGCTTTGACCACAAAACGCTAAATTAATAAAAATATATATTTAAATTTTATTACTTTATTTAAATAATTCTATTTACTTTTGTTATATTTAAACAAATTCTTAAATTATAACATAAATTTAATATTTCCCTTAAAAGAAGAGTTTTTTAATTACAAATAAAAAATAAATAAATAACATTTTTTAAAACAGTAAAGTAGTTGAAATATTATTTTAAGATTTTAACCTGTATTGATACGATACCAATAGAACGTATACTCCACTAAAATGAATGTCGTTGAGGACGATTAATTTCTTGATTGCATTATTGATGAGGGGTCATTGATTTATTTTAATTTTTTATACGTGCGATGTACATATCAATTAAAATGTATTAAATATTTTTTTATTTTTTATAATTTTCATCGAGGAAATGAAGAAAAAAATACAAATTAATTATTAAATAATGTTGTTAAAACTAATAAGTCAAACAATAATTAAAAGGAATAAATCTTAAAATTATACACGAACTTTGTTTTAATGTGCAATTTCTTGAGCTCAAAAATTGCCTAAGTCAACCTACACTAAAAAAATAATATCTTACAGGAATTCTCTAAAGCACCAAAGTAAAGCGGAAGCAAACTCGAGAGAAAAAATAAGCTATGAACGAACAAAAAAAAACACAAAAAAATAGCGCACGCCGATAGTTTGAGTAAATGCTCTCAAAATTATTCTATTACTTTGAAGGTTTACAGCAAATGAGAGAGAATACCTCTATGTATAGTTGAGCTCCCCCAAATCTTATGGTACGATTGAGTTGCATCGACGGAAAATATTTATACTTATCTACAAGATAAGAGTCCTAAGGGTTTTAAACTCTATACATCTTTATACCTAAGATTAACAATAATTATCCTGGTAACTCGAATTTTACTAGAGTGTTTTACTGGGTCACCAAGATTTCAAGTAGATGAACTTCTCCTTATGTTTCACGAGTCAGGCCGGTTCAAATGGGTCTAATAATTTTCATTTAATAAGCTTACCTCCATGGGAAGTTTTTTGGGAAATGGTCATAAGCTTTGATCTATGGCCCATGACACAAGTATGCACTTACTATTCAATGCCTTATGCTTTCCAAACAACCATAAGTCGCTCTCTCTCCTCTAAATTCTAAGATTAGATTAATATTCTATGTTGTTCAAACTCTTCATTTTTCAAGAAGTACCTGTGTCAGACACGACACATAGATATGAAAAAATGACCTCTAAAGATTCTTCATGTAACATCTCTTACTCGGTCCGATTGTCGAACCTGAGCCACAAAGTGCTACAGTTAAAGTCAGAACAAAAAACATTCAATTCACATCAATTCTTTCAAATAAACATGGAATATCTTCATAACATTCAAATTATACATGAATCATACAATCATAATCAATTCAATGCATAATCACCTAATATAAACTTTACTTAGGCTTGAACGAGCTTACGAATTTCAAAATTAAAGATCAATTATATCATAAATAAAACATTCAAATAATCAATGATATCATAAACATTCAAATATTATGATATACAATTAAATTCGAGTCTTAATCGAGCTTATGAAAGCTCTAAAATTGACTCGGAAATAAATAGGGATCAATTTGTAACAATTTCAATAGATAAAAGTAATTATGCAAAACAGGGCTTACACGGCTTGTGACCATGTGGAATGGAGTCGCACGGTTGTGCATCCAGGCTATGTAACTCATTAAAGTCGTGTGGAACTAAATGCAAAGATTCACCAAAAATCACACCGCCGTGTGATTGGGCCATGTGACAAACTAAAATCATGTAATACATATGCTTCCTAATTTCTAAAGAGCGCACGATCATGTCACTAGCCCGTGTATTATACATGATCGTGTGCCAAACTATGTGATACATATGCTTCTAAATTTCTAAAGATTGTAATTTGTCTTTACCATATCAAAGATGTTAGATTATAAGTGAGACAATCCAAGCGAAGAAGATAGTAAGTGAATTGGAAAAGTTAAACTTAAATGTGTTTTCTTTTGTATAGAATAGAAATCATGAGCCACTTCATTGAAACTAGCCAAATAAGATACATAAAAAGCTTTTATTAAGGGTGTTTGAGTTGTGTGACCCGAATCCTATCACTTATTATAAAAATAAAATAGAGTGGCAAAATAAAGGGATTTGTAGGGGCGAAATGTCAAAGGTTGGAACTCCTCTTGTATCATTCGTTTTTCAATATTAGCAAATTTTTCTCCTCTACCAGTGATTTTTTTCCCTGAAAATATTTCCACATTCTGCGTGTATTCTTATTTTTCCTTATTTGCGATCATTTTATTGTAATTATTGTAGAAGGCCCAAATTGCCCAGCCCATTAATACCCAACCTACCCTAGCCCAAACCACCAACAGAAAAAAACAAGGAAGCAGCAAACCCTAGGTGCCTCCACTTGCACCGCCTTTCCTCCACCTGCTCCCATCACCTCCTTGAAGACCTGCAAACATGACGGAAGCAGCAACAGAAGTAGAAACGCAGCAAACAGTAACAAAACAGCAATAGGACTTTGCATAATCGGCTATAAAGAGCCATTCATTTTCAATGTAAAAAGGGGGGAGATTTTGGAAATAAGAAAACCATTGTATAAAACACAAAAAAGAGCAATCGAAAAGGGGGGAATCAAGGTGTTCCTTCATTCTATTTTTTTGTTATTTCCTTTGCAAGTTCATTTTCGAATATAGTACATACATATTGATATTAAAAGAAAACACAAAAAAAAAAGAAAGGTTACCTTTTTGAGGTCGGGGAAGGGAACCTACCTGCGGTTTCGGCCATCGGAGACCCTTTCAACGGCATGGATTTGGACCAAGGGATGCCTCTCGTCTCCTTTGTTCCCGAGCCATGAGCCACGATAGGTGGAGGCGCATGGGGCACCGATGAAACCCATGATCGGCCAAGGAGAGAAGCAAAAGGGACGATTGAATGAGAAGCCCCTTTTTTTTTGGTTCAGCCGAAGGAGAAGGGAAGGAAGTTTTGTTTTATTTTGATTTTTTTAAGTGATTGAGTGTTTAGTTTAGGGTTTCTTAATTTTGTTTTTGTAGAGAACATGAAACGGTGCCGCATAGGCCAAGACGGGTGTGTTTCGCCCTAACGGGTTATTTTCAGATCTAGTCCCTCCGATATTTCGCCTTCCTTTAATTCAACCCTATTCATTTCTTTTATTTTTCTTGATTTTGCCCCATGTATTTTGCCCTTGACTCATCTGGATCTGCATCAAAGTGTTGCGTTTTGAGAGTGTAGCGACGTAAAAATTTTGCTTTTGGTCGCTAACTGTGGTGATTTATTGAAAATTTGAAAACTAAAATTTGATTTTAAAATAAAGAGGGGAGTCGCCACCAATCCTTTTATAGGTGTGTTCGGACACCTAATAAACTTATTTTTAAAACAAGAAGAAGGCCGAGTTTGGGTCTACGTTAAAATTAGAGTAAAGTAGGGTCCAGGAGTCGGTTACGCACGAGGAAGGTATTAGCACCCTCGCAACGCCCAAAATTGGTATCTTGTTAAACACATGTTGTCTTGATTTTCCAAAATACGAGTTCAAAGTAATATTTAGTCGTGATCTATTTGAAACACGAGATTTTTCAATTCTTTTGATTTTTGAAAAGGTCATACCGTTTTAACACGAGTCACTTGATATTCACCCAACATAGCGATGAAATCGATGACATAGTGTTTATATCGGTACATTGCCTTGCGTATTGAAATAAATAAAAACACGTATAAACATTTTAAAATAATGAACAACGAGGTAATATATAAAAACGGGCGGGAAACGAAAAATAATAGTTGGAAATACATCAAGGCACATAATACGTACGACAATAATATTAAAGACAATGACAATGCACGGGATATTAAATGTAACAATAGTATCAAATACGAGATATAAAACAATGAATAAAAATATATATATAATAATAACGATATTAACAATATGTATGTCAAAATGTATATACATATATAAATAGTAATAGTGTTAGAAATATACTATATATAGTGTTTGAAGTATATACATAAGATAGTAAAATATATAACTAGTAATATTAAAATATATACATAATATATACATATATATATAAAAATAGATATTGAAAAAAATATGTACATAACATATATGAAGAATATATATATAATAATATTAAAATAATATAGCGTTCGAAATACATGCATGATACATAAAATGCGATATTTTAAAAAGTATATACACGTAGCAAATGCATATATAATAAAATACTTAAATATTTACATAATATATATACATTGGGAATAATAAAAAAAACCTATTACAATACTACATGGAAGTTTACCTATATATATATACTAGAGATATATACATACATATATAAGACATATACTAAGATTAATGTCAATAGTAATAAAGATAAAAATATATACATAAACTAGTGTTAATACATAGCTATGATACTAAAGTGTATACTTAATATACATGAAAATATAACATAATATTAGAAATATACATACATAATATGGGATTTAAAAATATATACATAAGACGACATGTATTTTAAACAACAATATTGAAAAATACATAACATAGCAAATATATATACGTGTAGTACATATTAAAAGAATACGTATAATAATAAATAATATGAAAATAATACTAAAAAGTATATATACATATGCGTATAACAAAATAAGTACCATGATTGATACTAAATAAAATAATAATATGTACGTAATAGTAATACTAAATAATGACGCAATATGAAAGATAAATATAATATAATAATAATATTAAAATAAAGTAATCAAAATAATATCATATGCATGTACTTACATAATAAAACCTATACTAATATTACATATAATAATAATATTACAAATAGTAATAACTAATAATAGTAGTATATTAAAAATAATTATATGTGCATAATCAGGATGTCAATAATAACAATAATAATAGAAATAATAATATTAATAATATTAGGAAAAATAATAACAATATATAAAAAACGAAAATAAATAAATAAATAAATAAAATGAAAAGGGACGAAAATTAAATTAAAATCAAAGTTTTGGGGCAGATTTAAAAAGAAAATAAAAGAAAGGACCAGATTGCAATATGCGCGCAACATGGGAGGACTAAAATAGCAATATCCCCAGTCCTTAAAACGCAGCGCTTAGCACGAGGGGGTAAATTGAAAACCGTACAAAATTTCAGGTCCAAATTAAAACTAAACGCAAAACTTGATTATGAAATTCCAGAAAAGCGGAAGGGTCATTCGCGAATTAGACCCTTCCACAAAAACACGCGGATCCTGAACGGTTTACGGGTCGGGTCGACCCGACCCGGGGCCAAAACGACGTCGTTTTTCGTTTAATGGGGGGACCCAATAAAAGATAAAAAAAAATTTGAAAAAATTCATTTTTTGCAACAGCAGAAGAAAAAAGAAAAAAAAAAGAGAAGGGAGAAAAGAGAGAGGGGAGAAAAGAGAGAGGGGTTCCGGCCAGGGGAGTTACCGGCCGATCGTCGGCCTGTCGCCGGCGCTGGCGTCGGCCACCGTACACGGTGGCCGGAAGTTGGAAAAGGTTAGTTTTTTTTCTTGTTATTTTTATTTTATTATTTTATTATATTTTTTTTATATTTGCAATATTCTTTTGATATTTATGCGAAAAAAAGATCCAAAACAGTATCTAAAATGAAGAAAATCACCTTGATCTTTTGCCCTTTTGATTCCTCAATTTCTGGTATCTTTTCTTTGATTTGATGATGTATTGTATTTAAATGTTGATGAAAGTAATATTTGCTAAAAAATCGAATGGTTTTTCTTTGTATTTTGTTTGAACTTTTCGAAGAGAAAAAAAAGAACCCTTACAATGGTCTATTCCTTTGGCTTTTATAGCCCGTTTTCTACACTGTTTTCTATTTTTTTCCTGTCTTTTCACCTTAAACTCCTTGCAGATGCAGAGGGATGGTGGAGACATGACCAGTGGAGCGACGGATCAGGCTTTTGGCAGAGGGTAGGTGGCCGAAGGTCAAGGGGCGGTTGAGGGTGAAGAACCTAGGTGCGGCGCACCTAGGGTTTGGTTGCTGATTAGGGTTAGGTGTTTTGCTAGGGGTTTGGGCTTAAGTTTAGGTTAGTGGGTATGGGTTAGATAATTGGGTTAAGGTTGGGCTGATATTGTATTTGGGTTTGATAGGTTTAGGTTGATGGGTTAGAGTAGTAAATGGGTTGAGGTTGGGTTAATGTTTTGTTGTATTGGGTCTAAAATTGGCCTGAACAGAGGGCTTGGGTTTATTGCCCAATCAGTCCCCTTCTTTTGCGTGCGCATTCAATTTGGATCCTTATGCGGTTTTAACATTTAGATTTTATACCTTTAATTCTGTTTTGATTTCAACTTAGTCCTTTCCTTGTTATTTTCTTTGTTTTATATTATTTCATTCTTTTGATTATTAGCGTTGGTCTTTTAAATGATGTATGTTGTGAGATTATTGCCATTGCGTGTTCTTTAATTTGTTTATTCATGTTCATATTATTGTCATTCACTTGTAATATTTTTATTCATGTATTATTATTCCATGCCCATTATTACATTTTTATTCCATAGCATTGCATTGTGAATTAAGCCCCGATACATTCCTCCAACTTAGATCGCTTTATTTTATTTCAAACAAAATAAACACCCTTTGTTTAAATATCGAATTCGCTATTATTTAATAAAAAATTTTCAAAATAAGACAATATTTCGCGTTCTGGAACGTCGAAGAATCGTGCCCTAACTTACGGGGTTTCGGTTTTCTCGTTGATTCTAAATAGCCAAATATCCTTTCGATTTTCTTTTTATATACATGAAATTTCAATAAAATCAAAGACAAGCTTGCACTTGGGATTTCAAGATGTTGTGTCCTAACTTACTGGATGTGACATTCTATTATTTCGAGACGAGAAGGTCTTTAACATTCAAGCGTTTCTACAAAAGAGGAATCATATTTTTAAAGTCTTTCAAGCTTTTAAAGTTTCGACACTAGGACACTAATTAATCAACTGGGTACCAATTTTTGGGCGTCACGAGGGTGCTAATCCTTCCTCGTATGTAACCGACTCCCGAACTCATTTTCTGATTTTCGTAGACCAAAAAAATATTATCGTTTTAGTAAATCTTAACTTTTATTAAAATGATTAATTTAAGGTGACCCGATCGCACTTCATAAAAAAGGATTGGTGGCGACTCCTCTATTCGTTTTCATTTTCAAAATTCAATTCGATTCCCATTTTTCAAAAAATGGTTACGACAATTTTCAACGTTTATTATAACAAATAGCCTCACAACCATTAAATCAATTACAACAATATTGACAAAGAAAAGGTGACCGAGGGAGCATGGCTTGACTAAATGGTTCCTTCATAGAATCGTTTAGGCAGAATATTGTCGAGCACAAAATAGTAGCAGGACATGGTGGCTGCTTCTACATGATAGAACCATGCTCGTCTCCAGTAAGGATTAATGTACAACATAATGGCAATACACAGTGGCATCACAATGTACGACCCAACAAAACTTGCGTAAAAGACTTTCATGTCAATGAAACCCTCCTCAGTTGCATTTTTCGGCATCGATGAAGATGATCCATCTGTTGAGCAATTCTTTGGCAATGGTTCACCACAAAGCAAAGGATTCCCCACGTAACTGCTTTCTTCAAATGTTGAAATTTGTCCGGTCCTTTCAGGTGTAGTTCCAGATAAATTATTGTATGCCACACTGAAAAAGGACAAAAAATATAACCCCAGAAGTTGGGAAGGGATATTCTCGCTCAAGTTGTTGTGAGAAAGATCCAAACTCTCAATTTGGGATAAGTCAGAAAGTGCTGGAGGGATTGGTCCTATCAAGCTGTTTTGAGAAAAATTCAAAACGATGATGTCTCGAAAGTGTTGGAATTGGTGGGGAATCTCGCCAGTCAACTTGTTGCAAGAGAGATCAATTCCAGACAGGTAAGTGAGGACTCTTCCCTTATAAAAGTAGGATATGCTTTTCATGATGAACTTTATCGGCACATCAGCAGAGAAAAATCCGATGTCACCATAGTTAAAATGATTGGCATAATAAGCATGGGAGCTATCGTTCGATATTGTAATCATCAAGCAAGGAGGAATTGTACCAGAAAGATTGTTGCTAGAAGCATCAATCAACCTTAACCAATTTAACTTGCATAATTGAACCGGAATCCCACCTTCAAAGTGGTTGTTATTTAGGAGAAGATAAACCAACCTAGAAAGGGTGCCAATCCAATTTGGAATATTTCCAGTTAAGTGGTTGTCGCTAAGATCCAATGTCACCAAACTACTGCTGTTAAAAAAACTAGTGATGGGCCCTTTTAGCTTGTTTCTTGATAAATAAACACGAGTGAGTCTTAAAGAGCTAAAGCAAGATGGCAAACTTCCCGATATGTTGTTGGCCGAAAGGTCCAAAAAAATAAGACTATAGTTGAGTTTGCAAAACTCCATGGGGATTGGACCTTCAAAATGATTATTTGCCATCACAAGTTCTTCCAAATATGACATCTTTCCCATCGACCTTGGTATCCCACCGAAAAGTGCGTTATTGCTTAAATCCAATGTTTTCAAATGTGACATATTCTCCATGGAGCTTTGTATATCACCAAAGAGCTGGTTACTGCTAACATTGAATAATACCAACCTCATGGGCAAGTGCCTCGGTATTCCACCACTCAATTTATTGTTGGACAAGTCCAATACTACAAGGGAAATCATATGATCACCAATCGAAATCGGAATACCACCGCCAAAAAAATTATTCGACATATTGAGAAGCTTCAATGATGGTAGTTTTGCTCCGATTTTATTTGGGATGTTGCCGTCGAGGGAATTATTGGAAACATCCAACTCTGATAAACCCCTACGAGAAGTCGATGGTAGTTGAAAATGTCCCGATATAGAGCTATTGACGAGATATAGTGCCTCTAATTTCTTGCTGTTTTCCAATAAACAGTTTGGGAACTAATCTCCCTTGAAATTGATGTTAGAGAGATCAACATATTGCAAGTCATGTTGATGATTAAGAGATTGAGGAAATGATCCACCATCTCCGCAACAAGATAAACTGATAGATCTCTGTTAGAATTGTGTGACCCAAATTCTAAGAGATTGCTTGCAAGTCAAGTTAAACAAAAATATATTTTCTTTCTAGAAGATTTAGTATTTATTAGTATAATATATTTAGCATTTATTAGTATAGTTTATTTGACTTACTAATTTAGCCTATAAATAGGATCCTTTACAATCTTAAAATTAAGAGACACCCATTAGATTAGAACTCATAACACATTCAGAGAATTTTGTGTTTACGTTTGAGGGTTCTTTGTTTTTCGGGTTTTTGGGGTTTAGTTTTTATCTCCATCTTTTGTACTCTTCATTCTTTTGCCATTATAGTAAAATTATCTTTGCCCGTGGTTTTTTATCCTCTTTTGAGGGGTTTTTCCACGTTAAATTTGTGTGTTCATCTTCTCAATTTCTTCTACTATTTTTACTTATTCGTTGCTTATTCGGGACGATCCTAACAAGTGGATCAGAGCTAGTTTAACTTTCATAGATCAGCCCGGTCAGAGATGGCAGCAACAAGGTTTGAAATTGAGAAGTTCGATGGTGAGACAAATTTCAATCTGTGGCAAGTTCGGATGATGGCAATTCTAGTTCAAAATGGCTTGAAAAAGGTTGTTACAGGGAAAAAGCCTGAGAATCTAAATCAAACAGAATGGGAAGAGCTTGATGAAAAGGCCTTGTCTGCAATCCAGTTGTGCCTCGCGAATACAGTATTGCAGGAGGTATTGATGGAGAAGACCTCATTCGCCTTGTGGAAAAGGTTAGAAACTCTTTATGCGACTAAGTCTCTGGCTAACCGTTTAGTGTTGAAACAACGTCTATTTACGTTTCGCATGAACGGAGGTGAGCTTTTTAAAAATCACATCAGTCAATTCATTGCTCTTTTAAATGATTTAAAGAACGTTGAGGTTCATATTGACGATGAAGATCAAGCTATGCTATTATTGTGCTCTTTACCCTCTTCATACAAGTCTTTCAGGGAGACCCTGATTTATGGCAGAGACAAACTCTCGTTCGAAGATGTGAAGGGTCATTTGTTGAGTAGAGACAAACTCGACAATGAGTTTGATTTGAATAGCAAAGCAGATAGACAAGCTTCCGTTTTGGTAGCATCAAAGAAACGAGACAAAAGGTGTCGCTATTGCAAAAAGTTAGGTCACGTCAAAGCAGATTGTTATAAACTGCGAAATAAAAGAGCTGCTGAGAGTAATGAGGAAGATGTAGCTGGTGCTAATTTGGTCGATGAAGGCGGTGATGATTTTTTGTTAGTGTCAACGAGCGATAACTCCAAGCTTACGTCTGAGTGGATCCTAGATTCAGGATGTTCTTTCCACATGTGTCCCAATAGAGAATGGTTCTCCACATACAGTTCAGTTGAAGGTGGAGTTGTGCACATGGGAAACGATTCATCTAGTAAAATAATCGGTATTGGTACTGTTAAAATTAGGATATACGATGAGACGATTAGGACACTCTCAGGTGTCAGGTATGTACCTGATTTACGAAAGAATCTCATCTCCTTGAGTATTTTAGACTTGAAAGGATGCATAATCAACATCGAGTCGAGCGACATTAAAGTATCTCGTGGAGCTCTCGTTTTGTTAAAAGGTAAAAGAACCGGCAGTCTTTATATTCTGAAAGGTTCTATAGTGACCGGTGAAATCGGACGTCCCTCGTCCGTTACGGAGTCAAAGTCAACTCATTTGAAGCGGAGGCAACTTGGTCATAGGAGGGAAAAAGGTATGACCGTTTCGTTGAAGAGAGGTTCTCTTTTGGATGCAGGTTTTGAAAAGTTAGAGCACTGTATTCGTGAAAATCAGACCCGGGTTAGTTTTGATTTGGCAGTGCACAAGTTGAAGGCTAGAAGTCTTCCAGCTTCTAAGCATAGATTCGACTCAGTTAATTCCCTGCATAGTTCAAGATAGGCCCGTGGCGGGTTTTGGCAAAGATGGCATTGAAAGAATTCGTGTCAAGGTGGAGATTGTTAGAATTGTGTGACCCAAATTCTAAGAGATTGCTTGCAAGTCAAGTTAAACAAAAATATATTTTCTTTCTAGAAGATTTAGTATTTATTAGTATAATATATTTAGCATTTATTAGTATAGTTTATTTGACTTACTAATTTAGCCTATAAATAGGCTCCTTTACAATCTTAGAATTAAGAGACACCCATTAGATTAGAACTCATAACACATTCAGAGAATTTTGCTTTTACGTTTGAGGGTTCTTTGTTTTTCGGGTTTTTGGGGTTTAGTTTTTATCTCCATCTTTTGTACTCTTCATTCTTTTGCCATTATAGTAAAATTATCTTTGCCCGTGGTTTTTTATCCTCTTTTGAGGGGGTTTTCCACGTTAAATTTGTGTGTTCATCTTCTCAATTTCTTCTACTATTTTTACTTGTTCGTTGCTTATTCGGGACGATCTTAACAAGTGGTATCAGAGCTAGTTTAAATTTCATAGATCAGCCCGGTCAGAGATGGCAGCAACAAGGTTTGAAATTGAGAAGTTCGATGGTGAGACAAATTTCAATCTGTGGCAAGTTCGGATGATGGCAATTCTAGTTCAAAATGGCTTGAAAAAGGTTGTTATAGGGAAAAAGCCTGAGAATCTAAATCAAACAGAATGGGAAGAGCTTGATGAAAAGGCCTTGTCTGCAATCCAGTTGTGCCTCGCGAATACAGTATTGCAGGAGGTATTGATAGAGAAGACCTCATTCGCCTTGTGGAAAAGGTTAGAAACTCTTTATGCGACTAAGTCTCTGGCTAACCGTTTAGTGTTGAAACAACGTCTATTTACGTTTCGCATGAACGAAGGTGAGCTTTTTAAAAATCACATCAGTCAATTCATTACTCTTTTAAATGATTAAAAGAACGTTGAGGTTCATATTGACGATGAAGATCAAGCTATGCTATTATTGTGCTCTTTACCCTCTTCATACAAGTCTTTCAGGGAGACCCTGATTTATGGCAGAGACAAACTCTCGTTCGAAGATGTGAAGGGTCATTTGTTGAGTAGAGACAAACTCGACAATGAGTTTGATTTGAATAGCAAAGCAGATAGACAAGCTTCCGTTTTGGTAGCATCAAAGAAACGAGACAAAAGGTATCGCTATTGCAAAAAGTTAGGTCACGTCAAAGCAGATTGTTATAAACTGCGAAATAAAAGAGCTGCTGAGAGTAACGAGGAAGATGTAGCTGGTGCTAATTTGGTCGATGAAGGTGGTGATGATTTCTTGTTAGTGTCAACGAGCGGTAACTCCAAGCTTACGTCTGAGTGGATCCTAGATTCAGGATGTTCTTTCCACATGTGTCCCAATAGAGAATGGTTTTCCACATACAGTTCAGTTGAAGGTGGAGTTGTGCACATGGGAAACGATTCATCTAGTAAAATAATCGGTATTGGTACTGTTAAAATTAGGATACACGATGGGACGATTAGGACACTCTCAGATGTCAGGTATGTACCTGATGTACGAAAGAATCTCATCTCCTTGAGTATTTTAGACTTGAAAGGATGCATAATCAACATCGAGTCGAGCGACATTAAAGTATCTCGTGGAGCTCTCGTTTTGTTAAAAGGTAAAAGAACCGGCAATCTTTATATTCTGGAAGGTTCTACAGTGACCGATGAAATCGGACGTCTCTCGTCCGTTACGGAGTCAAAGTCAACTCATTTGAAGCGGAGGCAACTTGGTCATAGGAGGGAAAAAGGTATGACCGTTTCGTTGAAGAGAGGTTCTCTTTTGGATGCAGGTTTTGAAAAGTTAGGGCACTGTATTCGTGAAAATCAGACCCGGGTTAGTTTTGATTTGGCAGTGCACAAGTCGAAGGCTAGAAGTCTTCCAGCTTCTAAGCATAGATTCGACTCAGTTAATTCCCTGCATAGTTCAAGATAGGCCCGTGGCGGGTTTTGGCAAAGATGGCATTGAAAGAATTCGTGTCAAGGTGGAGATTGTTAGAATTGTGTGACCCAAATTCTAAGAGATTGCTTGCAAGTCAAGTTAAACAAAAATATATTTTCTTTCTAGAAGATTTAGTATTTATTAGTATAATATATTTAGCATTTATTAGTATAGTTTATTTGACTTACTAATTTAGCCTATAAATAGGCTCCTTTACAATCTTAGAATTAAGAGACACCCATTAGATTAGAACTCATAACACATTCAGAGAATTTTGTGTTTACGTTTGAGGGTTCTTTATTTTTCGGGTTTTTGGGGTTTAGTTTTTATCTCCATCTTTTGTACTCTTCATTCTTTTGCCATTATAGTAAAATTATCTTTGCCCGTGGTTTTTTATCCTCTTTTGAGGGGTTTTTCCACGTTAAATTTGTGTGTTCATCTTCTCAATTTCTTCTACTATTTTACTTGTTCGTTGCTTATTCGGGACGATCCTAACAAGTGGTATCAGAGCTAGTTTAACTTTCATAGATCAGCCCGGTCAGAGATGGCAGCAACAAGGTTTGAAATTGAGAAGTTCGATGGTGAGACAAATTTCAATCTGTGGCAAGTTCGGATGATGGCAATTCTAGTTCAAAATGGCTTGAAAAAAGTTGTTATAGGGAAAAAGCCTGAGAATCTAAATCAAACAGAATGGGAAGAGCTTGATGAAAAGGCCTTGTCTGCAATCCAGTTGTGCCTCGCGAATACAGTATTGCAGGAGGTATTGATGGAGAAGACCTCATTCGCCTTGTGGAAAAGGTTAGAAACTCTTTATGCGACTAAGTCTCTGGCTAACCGTTTAGTGTTGAAACAACGTCTATTTACGTTTCGCATGAACGAATGTGAGCTTTTTAAAGATCACATCAGTCAATTCATTACTCTTTTAAATGATTTAAAGAACGTTGAGGTTCATATTGACGATGAAGATCAAGCTATGCTACTATTGTGCTCTTTACCCTCTTCATACAAGTCTTTCAGGGAGACCCTGATTTATGGCAGAGACAAACTCTCGTTCGAAGATGTGAAGGGTCATTTGTTGAGTAGAGACAAACTCGACAATGAGTTTGATTTGAATAGCAAAGCAGATAGACAAGCTTCCGTTTTGGTAGCATCAAAGAAACGAGACAAAAGGTGTCGCTATTGCAAAAAGTTAGGTCACGTCAAAGCAGATTGTTATAAACTGCGAAATAAAAGAGCTGCTGAGAGTAACGAGGAAGATGTAGCTGGTGCTAATTTGGTCGATGAAGGTGGTGATGATTTCTTGTTAGTGTCAACGAGCGATAACTCCAAGCTTACGTCTGAGTGGATCCTAGATTCAGGATGTTCTTTCGACATGTGTCCCAATAGAGAATGGTTCTCCACATACAGTTCAGTTGAAGGTGGAGTTGTGCACATGGGAAACGATTCATCTAGTAAAATAATCGGTATTGGTACTGTTAAAATTAGGATACACGATGGGACGATTAGGACACTCTCAGATGTCAGGTATGTACCTGATTTACGAAAGAATCTCATCTCCTTGAGTATTTTAGACTTGAAAGGATGCATAATCAACATCGAGTCGAGCGACATTAAAGTATCTCGTGGAGCTCTCGTTTTGTTAAAAGGTAAAAGAACCGGCAATCTTTATATTCTGGAAGGTTCTACAGTGACCGATGAAATCGGACGTCCCTCGTCCGTTACGGAGTCAAAGTCAACTCATTTGAAGCGGAGGCAACTTGGTCATAGG
Source organism: Gossypium hirsutum (assembly GCF_007990345.1). NCBI lineage: Eukaryota > Viridiplantae > Streptophyta > Magnoliopsida > Malvales > Malvaceae > Gossypium > Gossypium hirsutum. The sequence continues at coordinate 108,012,357 of NC_053436.1, forward strand.
AGGGAAAAAGGTATGACCGTTTCGTTGAAGAGAGGTTCTCTTTTGGATGCAGGTTTTGAAAAGTTAGGGCACTGTATTCGTGAAAATCAGACCCGGGTTAGTTTTGATTTGGCAGTGCACAAGTTGAAGGCTAGAAGTCTTCCAGCTTCTAAGCATAGATTCGACTCAGTTAATTCCCTGCATAGTTCAAGATAGGCCCGTGGCGGGTTTTGGCAAAGATGGCATTGAAAGAATTCGTGTCAAGGTGGAGATTGTTAGAATTGTGTGACCCAAATTCTAAGAGATTGCTTGCAAGTCAAGTTAAACAAAAATATATTTTCTTTCTAGAAGATTTAGTATTTATTAGTATAATATATTTAGCATTTATTAGTATAGTTTATTTGACTTACTAATTTAGCCTATAAATAGGCTCCTTTACAATCTTAGAATTAAGAGACACCCATTAGATTAGAACTCATAACACATTCAGAGAATTTTGTGTTTACGTTTGAGGGTTCTTTGTTTTTCGGGTTTTTGGGGTTTAGTTTTTATCTCCATCTTTTGTACTCTTCATTCTTTTGCCATTATAGTAAAATTATCTTTGCCCGTGGTTTTTTATCCTCTTTTGAGGGGTTTTTCCACGTTAAATTTGTGTGTTCATCTTCTCAATTTCTTCTACTATTTTTACTTGTTCGTTGCTTATTCGGGACGATCCTAACAATCTCAATTGGAATGTTGGGGTGTCTAAAGAATGCATCTCAGTTTCAGCATTATATATCATGTTATTGTCTGCATATATATTTTGGAGTTTTGAAAGGTTGAACAACGGAGCCAATGAACTTGGGATCTCAATGTTATTGTTCCAAAGCCTTAACTCTCGGAGGGATGTTAGACTCTTAATATGAGATCTATCTCCAGAAAAATTGTTGTTAGAGAGATCTAAATACTCGAGTGAGGTTAGATTCTTAAGCCCAGATATATCTCCAGAAAAATTATTGGAAGAGAAATTTAAATACTCGAGTGAGATTAGATTTTTAAGCCCAGATATATCTTCAGAAAAATTATTAGAAGAGAGATCTAAATACTTTAGTGACGTTAGATTCTTAAGTCCAAATATATCTCTAGAAAATTTATTGAAAGATAAACTTAAATACTCAAGTGAGGCTAGATTCTTAAACATATATATATCTCCAAAAAACTTATTGGAAAAGAGATGTAAAAAGTTGAGTAATGTGAGTTCAGAGAAACAGTGTGGCAAACTAGCATTCCAATCACTGTACATGATGGCCAGCGTTTGTAGCTGCCTCAATTCACAAAAACCTGCAAACATATTAGCATATGAAATACTTGAAGAACGCCATTCTAACATTATTGAATGTTCAAGAAACTTCTATAATTCTAAATTTTTATTGAATGTTTGAAAAACTTTTATACATTTAGAATTTTTTACCTTTATTTTTCATTTCTTTTTAATTTTGAAGAGCTTCAATTCATTATTTTTGAAATTGTAATTTTTATTTATACTTTACTAAACTTTTTTATAATTTTAAACTTATAAATTAATGTGACATATAAAACAAATAATGACATATCTTCAAGTTTGAAGTTCAATTTGCTCTAAATAAAAGAGAATGAGCTAAATTGAAAATTGTGTAAATATTAAGGATAAAATTTATTATTATGTCTTATATGTAAAACACCAAAATAAGAATTTTATAGCATAATTTTAATGGGAGAGACTATTTTGTTGCTTCATCTAACGTACAAAAATAATTTACTCTTTTTTTAATAGAGAGACCAAAATACAACCTAAAATATAGTACAAGGATTATTGTGGTGCTTTTACCCATTATAAAGGTTATGTAATAGAAAAACAGTGTAATTTAAAGCACATGTACTGCTTAATTGAATGACATATATTTAGTTAATCCACTAATAAAAAGAAATAAATTGAATCAATTGATGAAGCGACTATTTTGTTGTTTCATCTAAGCGTAGGGATTAATTTATTCATTATTAAAATATAATTTCAAATATGGTACCATGATTGTTGTGGTTGCTTTTACCCAAGGTTATGTAATAGAAAACCAGTGTACTTTAAAGCATAGATATTGCTTAATTGAATGACAAATATTTAGTTAATCCACTAATAAAATAAATAAATTGAACAATAGATGAAAAAAATTATAAAGATCCAGTGGCATCTTGAACTGAAGGCCATTGGCAAAGAGGATGACTTTGACATGGATGTTTTGTGAATGGAAATATTGAATTTCAACTTGAGATGAGGCGATGGATTTAGCAGATGAAGCTAAAATAAATTGAGGGTTGTTTAAATTGGATTAAATTAGTTGGTTGGACTAAGAAATGATTAAAATATCGGTTCGATGAGAGACATCAAATTAGTTGACCTATAAATCGAGATAAAAATTGATTAAACTGGTGGTTGAACATTACTCTATGACAAAGCCAGTGGCATTGGCAGGGACTTGGTCCCCCTAAAATAATAAATTTATCGTTTAGGCTTTTTATAATTTATAAAATTTTAAGTTTATAATGGTAAAATTACACTTTCACCTCCCAAAAAAAAAATTTTAATTTAATTCTTTAAAAATTATAAAGATATAAACTATTAAAAAGATGAAATTATATTTTTACTATCGTAAAAATATATACAACTTTGACTTCCCCATTACATTACTCAAATGTGTTATGGTATTCTAGGTTTTGGCTTTCTTTGCATTTTTAGGTGATTATGCTTTATAATGTTGGTGTTATGAGTGTAAGGTATTTGTATTGTTGGATTTATTTCAGATTCAAAGGTTTTGCTGTTTCGGGAGTGACTGAATATTTCATGTACAATTTTGGGCAGTTTTTTTATCTCTTTGTCAATAAATTTGTTTTTGGCTAAACCGAAAAAGAAAAAAATAAATGAATAATGAAAAAGATGAAATTAATGTACCATGTAAGTCGAGATTATCATCAACAACACAAGTATCGATAACCAAGTTCTTAAGAGCAGTCAGGGTTCCAATATCTTGAACAATGTTAGAAGTGAAGGATGAATCCGTTAAAATCAATTCTTCTAAACTTGTCAAATTTTGCCACCCTATAAAATAATTTACGAATATGAGCATGTTATGAAATACATAATCGCAAATTCATACGTTTTAAGTAGGTTGTGTAAATATTTTGATGGAGGTATATATTATTTATTTGTTATGTAGGAGTAATCTAGAAAATAACTTACTTCGGATAATTATTGTTCCACTTATGTTAAAGCTTGCCAAGGAAAGAGTCTTTAATGACGGGAATATGTTCAGTGATTGAAGTTAAAGGGTAGCTACCGCGTGGAAGATTTTTTGATGGAGAAAAGAAACGTATATACCATTAATTAAGCCTTTATTTTAGGAGTATTAGGACAAAATTAACAAATTAATTGTTGAAACACAATTTTGATCTAGCAATACGTACCACTTCCAAAAACACACCCCAATCGTAGTTTCTCCAAGTTTTTCAAAGCAGGTAATCCTGTGGAGAATATTATAGATAATTTTTTTATTAAAAAAAACAATGTTTTACTTTTTAAAGCATATTGAAGATGATATCATTCAATAACTTAAGAGATAAAAGAGAGCAAACCCATGACAGTATATGTTACTGATAATCCCTCCATTGCGTATATATGGGATAAAGACAAAGACTTGAGATTTGAAAGGCTACCCAGCGATGACAATATGCTACTGTTGAAGACATTGCCCTTCAAATTAAGCTCCTCTAGATTCATCAACTTTAGTTCCCTTTCATTACGTATCCAAACACCATATAAAATGTTGTAAGACATGTCTTGTTCTAATCTTACTTATGTGATTTGAAATTAATTTGTAAAAAATTAATCTGATTAGTATTTGCTCGTAATTAAAGATAATTAAAATATTTCTTTTTCATATATTATAGATTTTTCCAAAAAAAAAAAACATGTTAAATTACCTTCAGATGGAATAAAGTCATTCATTCCGTCATAACTCATGTTCAGTTTCTTTAAATTACTCAAAACATTTAAATCTGTACAGAGAATTACAAACAATTAAAACTTGTAATGAGAAACTAATGGATGTATATATTTTAAAGCATACTTACCTTGAATATAGGTCGATTCTATCAAATGGTTATTTTCTATATTCAAAGATTTCAAATGTGGGAGCGCAGCCAGAGATGAAAATATGTTGTTATTGAAATAATTATAACTTAAATCCAGCACCTCAAGTTTGTTCATCCTCAGTTGTTTTTTCTGTACAAGTGTTAACAGATAATTGCATAAACTGTATTTTAATTTAACTACTCAAATTTTGTATATGTTAAAGATAATTATGTCAACTTACACTTTGGAATAAAGATCCGAGGCTCTTGATTTTATTGATGCTTAGATACAATTCCTTTAAGTTCTTCAAATTATTGAGTTTTGTTAAAACACAATAATATATATCATCTAGTTATTATAGAATAAGCTTTCTCAATATAAGAAAGATGTGATACGATGAAAGTTCACTTTAAGTATATTAACATGCTATCATTTAATTTATTATTAATCAAGTGGAGAGTCTTTAGTTTGTGTTGTTTAGATTAGTCTTTCGAAACCTATAAAAATATTTTTTTTATAAATAGAAGTTTGTGATAATTAAAAAAGATTGCAGATAGTAAGACGAAAATGAATGAACCTTGATGGTGAATGAAACCAGCGATGTAATTGCCTCTTAAATGAAGACTCTTCAATTCCACAAAGGGAAGAAACAAAGAGACATTGAGATACCAATCCTTGTAGCGTTGATCATAACTAGATCCAACTGGATTATCAAGGAAGAGTCGGGTGACTCGTCTAGTGCAAGTGCTGCACTCAACCCCATTCCATCGGCAACAATTTCCCTCCACCCAAGAAATACTTACCTCGTCAATATGAGCAAAGAAAGGTTTGAGTCGGAAGAGAGCAGCTTTCTCATTCTCCCAGCACGCTTCACTTTGATACTGTTGGTGTTATCGAGCAAGCAAGCAGCTGGTACAGCTTTGGCTTTAGCAACAAGTCACGATACTTGCTGAACAAACAAGAAGGAATCGAGCAAGAGAAAAGAAGAAAAGAAAAACAATGGAAAATAGTTGAGAGTATTGATGGAAAATGAAGTGATTTTTCATTCATACTTTATCATTGGCATATTGCCATTACATATATCAAATAAAGATAAAACTTACAAGTCAGATTTCTACCAAAACATGTACCTACTTCCACTAAGCTTTTCAAACAACAACAAAAAAAAAAAACTTAATTTGTACATTAAAGCAAAGCTGGTTAATAGCTCCATCAACATCAAATTACATCAATCAAGAAGTTCTTAATAAACTAGACTTCAAAATGAACAAAATTCAGTTGGTATTTAACAGCATTAAGGCTTCTAGTTGCTGCCAATTTGGTTTGTGCATTTGAGACTTGCATGGCCACCTTTGTTGCTTGAGTCATGAACTAGCTGCATGGAGGTCAGCTTCAACACTCCTCTTTGAGCTCCATGCTACTCACGCCCAATAGCTTCCTTAACTTGTTGAACCTTGATATACCTAGACCCTTGGTCAAAATGTCAGCTATTTGATCCTCCGAATTGCAATGAACCAGCTTTATTTCACAAGCTTGCTCCATCTCCTTTATCACATGCAACTTTATGTCAAAGTGTTTAGTTTTACCATGGAAGACAAGGTTCTTTGCAATTGCAACAGCAGACTTGTTGTCACAAAATATCTCTGTTGCTTCTTCTTGAAATAGGTTCAAATCAGCTAAGACTTGTATTAGCCAAATGGCTTGATTTACTGCACTAGCATCAGCTACATACTCGGCCTTAGCTGTCGATTGAGCCACTAAAGACTGCTTTTTGGAACTCCAACAGACCATTGCTGAGCCCAGTGTGAAAGCATACCCAGATGTGCTTTTCATATCGTCTTTAAAACCAGCCCAATCACTATCTGTGTAGCCTGTCAACTTTAGTTTTTCAGCCTTGCTAAATAACAGACCATGATTTAGAGTACCTTTAATGTAGCTTAGTACTCTTTTTGCAGCTTGAAAATGTAGCACATTGCAGCAGTGCATGAATCTAGAAAGTAACTTACTGCAAACATGATGTCTGGCCTCGTTGTAGTCAAGTATAGGAGACAACCAATCAAGCTTCTATAGGTGGTTTCACAAACTTCTTCATGACCCTCATGGCTCGATAATTTCATCCCAACTACAACAGGTGTGGGAGTTGGCTTACAATTTAGCATCGAAAACTTTGTCAAAACTTTTAAGGTAAATGATTTCTGTTTCAAGAAGATTCCTCCTTGTTCCTGGATTACTTCCATTCCTAGGAAGTATGTCATTAGCCCCAGGTCAGTCATCTCGAACATTTTCCTTATCTTTGTCTTGAAATCTGTTAAAACAACTTCATCATCTCCTGTAACTAGTAAATCATCGACAAACAAAGACACCACAAGCTGAGTTTTAGTATTATTTTTCTTGATATACAATGTTGGTTCACTGACACTTCTTTGGAAATTCAAACTGAGCAAGTAAGTGTCAATTCGAGCATACCAAGCTCTAGGAGCTTGCTTTAGGCCATACAAGGCCTTTCTTAGTTTGCACACCATGTCTTCCTTGCCAAGTACCTCAAACCCCTGTGGTTGCTCGACATAAATTTCCTTCTCAAGAATTCCATTTAGAAAGGCTGATTTTAAATCTAGTTGATAGACATTCCACTGCATTTGAGCTGCAAAAGCAACAATCAGCCTTATTGTGTCTAATCTAGCAACCGGTGCATATGTTTCAAAGTAATCCAGACCATATTTTTGACTGAAACCTTTCACCACAAGTCTAGCCTTCAGTTTATTTAAACTTCCATCAGTATTCTGCTTGGCCTTGTAGACCCATTTTACTCCAATAACCTTTCTGTTAGTAGGTCTGTCAACTAGCTTCCAAGTCTGGTTCTTTTCGATCATGACAATCTCATCTGTCATTGCCTGCCTCCAACCCTCATCAGCTTTAGCCTCTTCAAAACTGATTGGTTCAACTTGAGCCATGTGAGCTCTTCATAAATCTCAGCAAGAGTTCTTGTTCCTCTGATAGGTTCATCATCCAGGTCCATATCAGGATCATTTTCAACACCTTCAGTCTGATCTACTATCAGATTCTCAGAAGTAGCCTCAAGTTCACCCTTATCCCAGTTCCAACAAGCATGTTCATCAAAGATTACATCTCTACTCATTTGAATTTTGTTTGTCAAAGGATCTAAGATCCTATAACCTTTCTTAACTGTACTATAACCCATCAGAATCCCAGGTTAAGCCCTTTCTGACAGTTTTTCTATTTTCACAGCTGGTATGTGAGCATAGCATAGGCAGCCAAACACCCTTAGGTGCTCTACAGAAGGTTTGAATCCGGACCAGGCTTCAAATGGAGTCTTTTGTTCTAAGGCTTTGGTTGGAAGCCTGTTTTGCAAGTAGACTGCAGTGTTATCTGCTTCAGCCCACAAATTTTTAGGCAATTTCTTCTCAAACAAGAGACATCTGGCCATATCCAATAGGCTTCTATTTTTTCTTTCACTGACCCCATTCTGCTGAGGTGTATAGACATTAGTTAACTGATGTTTAACACCAGCTTTATTGCATAATGCTTGGAACTGAGCTGAGGTGTACTCTGTTCCATTATCTGTCCTGATTGTCTTTAATTTGCAGCCAGTTTCTGTTTCAGCTGCAACCTTGAACTTTACAAATACTTGAGCTACCTCTGACTTGTGTTTCAAAAAGAAAATCCAACAGAATCTGGTATAATTATCAATAAAGAGAATGAAATACTTACTTCCATTCAAAGATTCTATCTTCATAGGGCCACAGACATCTGAGTGCACCAATTCCAGCTTGGTTGAAGCTCTCCAGGATGTGTTTGCAGGAAATGGAAGCCTGGCTTGCTTTCCAATTTGACAAACCTCACAGATATCTTCACTTTGAACTAACTTGATGAAGTTTTCAACCATTTCCTTGCTAGCCATTTGAGCCATCGATCTGAAATTGGCATGACCAAGTCTTTGATGCCAAAGCTTGGTGTCTTCTGTTGAAGCAACATAGGCTGAGTCACCTGACCAGTTGACTTCAAAGCATTTGTCACTCATAGTGACTGTCATGAGGCTTGATCCATTTGGATCAGTGATTTTGCACTCCTGGCCCTTGAACACAACAGAATAGCCCTTATCCAGCAGCTGAGAAATGCTGAGTAGGTTTCTATCAATCTCAGGTACCAACAGCACATTTGCAATGACTTTATCTCCAGTGGAGGTACATATGAGGACATCTCATTTCCCTTCAGCCTTGATGAACTGACCATTGCCTATTTTCACTTTGGTTTTGCAGCTTCTGTCCAGGGTTCTGAAAATAGTTGCATCTGGTGACATGTGGTTAGTGCAGCCACTATCAAGAAGCCAACCTTTGGTGACCTTGTCTTTTGTAGCTAAGCATGAAACTGCAAAGACATGTTCTTCACTGTCACTGTTTTGTTCAGCTACTCTAGCCTCTTCATTCTTGAGTTGTGGTTGGTTTTGGCTAGGTCTGCCTTTTTCTTTGCAGACCTTCTCAATATGGCCTTTCTTCTTGCAATTTTGACATGTAGCATCTGGTCTAAACCAGCATCTGGCCTCTGGATGACCGGGCCTTTTGCAGTACCTACAAGGTCTATCCCATTTTCTCGAGACATCAGTTTTGGATTTATCTCTCCAATTTTTCTTGCCTTTGTAGGTAGCATTACTCGAGCTAGGCTTGACTTTGGCCTGAAATGCTCCCTCCTGGTGCTCCTCGATCCTGCTGGCTCTTCTTTGCTCCTGAGCATAAAGAGCATTGATAAGCTTAGTCAGGGAGATCCTTGCCAAGTCTCTCGAGTCCTCTAAGGAGGATATCTTTGCTTCATATCTCTCTGGTAGAGTAGGGAGAACCTTCTCAACAATCCTTATTTCATCAAATTGCTCACCAAGGAGCCTTATGCTGTTTACAACAGCCATTATCCTGTCAGAATATTGCTTGATAGTTTCCTCTTCTTTCATTTTCAGATTCTCGAAATCCCTTCTCAAGTTCAGAAGCTGTTGCTGCCTTGTTCTCTCAGTGCCTTGGAACTCCTCCTTAAGCTTGTCCCAAGCCTGTTTTGGGGTGTCACAAGTCATAATCCTAGTGAAGATCACATCAGAAATGCAATTCTGAATACAGGACATAACCTTGTGCCTCTTAGTCCTCTCATCTGCATGCTGACGAATCTGAACCACAGTGGGGTTGGCCCTCAGTGGAGCTGGTTCAGTGTCTGTGTTGACAACTTCCCACAAGTCGAATGCTTGGAGGTAGGTCCTCATCTTGACCACCCAGATGTGAAAACTTCACCAGTGAAGACTGGTGGTGCTGCTGGACAGAAGCTAGCAGAAGCCATCCAAGTTTTTGAATCAAGCAGAACAGGTACTCAAAGATAAGAGCTCTAGATACCAATTGTTGGTGTTATCGAGCAAGCAAGCAGCTGGTACAGCTTTGGCTTTTGCAACAAGTCACGATACTTGCTGAACAAACAAGAAGGAATCGAGCAAGAGAAAAGAAGAAAAGAAAAACAATGGAAAATAGTTGAGAGTATTGATGGAAAATGAAGTGTATTTCATTCATACTTTATCATTGGCATATTGCCATTACATATATCAAATAAAGATAAAACTTACAAGTCAGATTTCTACCTAAACATGTACCTACTTCCACTAAGCTTTTCAAACAACAACAAAAAAAAAACTTAACTTGTACATTAAAACAAAGCTGGTTAGCAGCTCCATCAACATCAAATTACATCAATCAAGAAGTTCTTAATAAATAGACTTCAAAATGAACAAAATTCAGTTGGTATTTAACAGCATTAAGGCTTCTAGTTGCTGCCAATTTGGTTTGTGCACTTGAGACTTGCATGGCCACCTTTGTTGCTTGAGTCATGAACTAGCTGCATGGAGGTCAGCTTCAACAGATACCCTCCAAATAAGAAAGCAACCACAAACATCCACACCAATTTCCAGTACTCCCTCTCTTAAATCAATGCTCACTAACTCTCAAATATTGGCATGCAGCAGCACTACACCTTTGGGGTTTATATAATCGTAAATCTACATGAGTATGTTTCCGGGAAATTCATTGGATAGGTCCACTTATGGATTAATTATCTTTTCCCTCTTTTTATTGATAATTAATTATTTGGATAATAAAACCAGAGCATTTGGATGCAGGTAACTGAACTCAGATTTCAACCATTGCTACGTTAATTTCACGCTTTTAAGTCTTTAAATCAATGGACTTTCAATGATTAAGCTTTTGTTTATTCTTTACCAGTTTGCTTTAAAATATAGATTAAGTTGGCTAATGTAAGACCCAATTTGTGCCCGGGCCTACACTAAAACTAAAACCAAAAATAAAAATAATAAAAACAAAATAAAATCCAATAATCAACAATTCAATGTCCATAACCCAATAAATCCATATCCTAGCCCAAACCCAAAAGGACCCAAAAGAAGGAGAATTTCAGCAGCAGCTCCTGGAATATACTGAAAGAATACCAGAGAGATGGTTTTCCACGCGAGATCCCCGGATCATCTTCTCCGTACAACTGAGACTGCAAAAGAAGACACTAGAAGGAGTCAATAACAGATTTCACAGCAAATGACAGTAGGAAAATAGGATTTTTTAGATTTTATTTATTTTGGAAATATGGCTATAAAAGCCAGTGATGTAATCCATAATTTTTTACGCACACAAAATAGATGCTTACGCAAGCACACTATAGGCAGAGAGAATACAAAAATTTTCGAAAAGAATTTCTGAAAGGTGATTTTTCGGGTTTTTATTAATTTGTTCCCTTATTTTTTTCCCCTGCAATTACTTTCATCATTCTGCATTTTAGAACAAAAAGAAGTCAAGTTTTACCTTGTGGATCGGTTTTAGACCTCTATTTCACTTCGTTGAGATCGAAGTTGGAAGGGGAATCTAAAAGTATTAGACCTCATGCCTCAAAATGACACCAATGAAATCCCTAATATTTCTGAAATATTGAAATAAGGGTGAGGGTCAGATGTTGTTAAATATGTAGATTCTCAACTTCGGTTTGATTTTTCTTGAGCAAACAATATCAGATCTAGGAATTTTTTTTTTAAAAAAAAAGGAAAAATAAATTGACTTACCAGATTCCCTCGAGTGGAGCCTTCGATGGTGAGGTCTGGTTGTGGTTCATGCGTCAATAGCCACCAAATAAAATGGTGGTTCCAGGACTGTGAATATGAACCCTAATATTTTGATTTTGGGGGCTGTACATTTGAGTGGGATGACTGGTTGCCTTTGGAGAAGAGAATGGGAAAAGAAAGGCTTAAATAGCCTATTAAACAAAACGTTACCGTGTAAGAAGGGAGCCTTTTGTGCCTAAAATGGTATATTTATGCAAAAAATCCTTCCCTTTTTGCGAGCTCTTAATTTGCGCCCGATTCGCCTTCTTTATGTTTTAAATTTGGCATGCTAGTTTGTGCGTTGTTTCAATTGGATCCGCGATTCATTACTGCATTTTGAGCGCGGGATATTTTCAATACCAGCCCCCACATGTTTGTGCGCATGACATATTGATCCAATTTTTATTTTATTTTGTTTGTAAATTGTTTCTCCTGTTTCAATTTTTACATGCTTAATCATTGGTTGTGATTTTTGTATTATTTTGATAGCCGAATTTTGTAATCTTTTCTGTTTTTATTCTATTATTTTAATAATTGGTGTAGTATTTGTAATATAATTCATTTTAGTTTGTGTATGCTATTAGTTTCATGATATTTTGTAATTTTTCTTGGATTCATCAACATATTTACATGTTTATTAAGTATATTTGGTATTTATGTTTAATCTACATATATTAAAGCCTTGTTGTTCTTATTATATATATAGCCTTCTAATAAATTTGTATTTAATTGTTTTTTTAGTTTTAGTAAACGTATAATATATAATAAAATTAAGTTGATTTTAAAATTCAAAATTTTTTTTTATTTATTTTTATTACTTCAACATTCAACTATTTCTAAAATTTCTTTGTATGTATATCTCACGGTAAAATTAAGTTAATTTTATAATCCAAATTTTAATTCCATGTTATTTAAATATATAATTATTTCTAAAATGTCTTCACATGTATAACACATATTAAATTATTTTTACTATGATACATATTATTATTCTCATATATCTTCATATAAATTTTTTTTTTCATATGTAGAACCTATTTTCAAAATATTTATATATACAATATATTTCTTTTGGGAACCATGTTTTAATCATACCATTTATTTATTGTATACACTCCCATATTATCCTTATGCATTATTATATATATATTTTGTTACCTATATACTTATATATTTACTTTGTTTCTTTCATACATTATTAATTTCAACTTTTTTTTACAAATAATTATATCTAATTTTTACTTGTATATACATGTTTCATAAATTTCTTTTGTACATAATTTTATATCATGTATTATCATTCCTTCATATTTAATACATTATTTAAATTATTATGAGAATTATCAATTTTTGAATAAATTTGTGTTTTAAATATTTTGTGCATGATTTGATTTAAACTTTGAAATTTATAATAACTATTTCAATAAACATATATCCCAAGTTTTATGCAAATGTGTCAACTTAGATATATATTATGTGACCGTTAATTCTTCGTTTTGTTTCATACATATTTTTGTACATCATTTTATTTTGTGTTATGACTATGTATATTATTTTTTATTATTCATTACCATGTTTAAAGAATTTTTTTTTATACCTAGAATGATTGTGAGACATATTAAGCAAGGTTTATTATATTTTGAGTATATTATTTCATATTTTTTATTTTTTATAATGCATTAAATATTTCATCAATTTTAAAATGAATAAATATGTTTTTTAAAGCAAATTTCGAAATTTCAATTATTTAAAGTTTTTGAAATAAGGCAATATCTAATATTTGGGGAATTCGGAAAAATTGTGCTCAATCGTACTGGGTATGACTTTTTCCGATGATCCAAATATTTAGATAACCTTCTATCCTTTTAATGTATAAGTTTTTAAAAAAAAAACTCGAAAATTGATCGCATCTTAAAGGTATAAGGGATCGTATCCAACCGTACTGGGTACGAAACCGCATATCTTCGGAACGAGAAATTTTTGATAGATAATTTGAGCTATTCCAAACGTTTTTATATACTTCAGAAAATATTTTTTTAAAAAAATTTTGATAGAAGGACAGCATCGAATCAATTTGGTACCAGTTTTTGGGCGTAGTGAGGGTGCTAACCCTTCCTCATGCGTAACCGACTCTCAAACCCGTTTTTGAATTTATGTATATCAAAATTGATTTAAAATGTCTTATTAGGTGATCCAATCACACCTAAATAAAAAGATTGGTGGCGACTCCACACTCGGTTTTTAAAGTCGATTCCCATTACTTTTAAAATAAAAAAAGGGTTTCGACAGCCAAGACTTGAGTTCTTAAATATTTAGATTTTCAACCTTATATATAAATTGTCTTATATATTTGAACTTATGTTATTGAAATTGTTGTCCATAAATTGTTTTATATATTTGAACCGATGTTATTGGAATTGTTATACATAAATTGTCTTATATATTTGAACAGATGTTATTAGAATTGTTCTATAAAAATTCTTATTATTTGAGAAATTTATATTAAATGACTACGTATAATTTTATACATCTAAGAGTAATAAAATTGGGAGATTTTATCGGTACTAATTTTTTTTCAAAATTACTAAAAAAATTTTAAGTTTAAGTGAGACAATCCAAGCAAAGAAGCCAGTGAATTGGAACAGTTAAAAGTGTGTTTTCTTTTGTATAGAACAGAAACCATGAGCCACTTCATTGAAACTAGCCAAATAAGAAAGATACATAAAAAGCTTTTATGGAGAGCGTGACAAACCACTAAATCAAATACGACATTGACAAAGAAAGCGTGAAGGAGTGAGCATGACTTGGCTAAGTGGTTCCTTAACGGAATCGTTTAGGCAGAATATGGTCGACCACAAAATAATAGCAGGACATGGTGGTTGCTTCTACATGATAGAACCAGGCTCGTCTCCAGTAAGGATTAATGTACAACACAATGGCAATACACAGTGACATCACAATGTACGACCTAACAAAACTTGCGTAAAAGACTTTCATGTCAATGAAACCTTCGTTAGTTGCATTTTTCGGCATCGATGAAGATGATCCATCAGTTGAGCAATTCTTTGGCAATGGTTCACCACAAAGGAAAGGATTCCCCTCGTAACTGCTTTCTTCAAATGTTGCAAATTATCCGGTCCTTTCAGGTGTAGTTCCAGATAAATTATTGTATGCCACACTGAAAGAGGACAAAAAATGTAACCCCAGAAGTTGGGAAGGGATATTCCCGCTCAAGTAGTTGTAAGAAAGATTTAGACTCTCAATTTGGTATAATTCAGAAAGTGCTGGAGGGATTGGTCCTATCAAACTGTTGTGAGAAAAATTCAAAACGATGATGTCTCGAAGGTATTGGAAATGGTGGGGAATCTCACCAGTCAACTTGTTGCAAGAGAGATCAATTCCAGACAGGTAAGTGAGGACTCTTCCCTTATAAAAGTAGGATATGCTTTTCATGGTGACCTCTATCGGCACATCAGCAGAGAAAGATCTGTAGTTACCGTATTGATAAGGTATGCCATAATAAGCATGGGAGCTATCATTTAATGTTGTAATCATCAAGCAAGGAGGAATTGTACCAGAAAGATTGTTGTTAGAAACATCAATCAAACTTAACCCATTTAACTTGCATAACTGAATCGGAATCCCACCTTCAAAGCGGTTGTTATTTAGGAGAAGATAACTCAACGAAAAAAGGGTGCCAATCCAATTTGGAATACTTCCAGTTAAGTGGTTGTTGCTAAGATCCAATGTCACCAAACCGCTGCTGTTAAAAAATCCGGTGATGGGCCCTTTTAGCTTGTTTCTTGATAAATAAACATGAGAGAGGATTGAAGAGCTGAAGCAAGATGGCAAACTTCCCGATATATTGTTGGCCGATAGGTCCAAAAATTGAAGACTACGGTTGAGTTTGCAAAATTCCATGGGGATTGGACCTTCAAAGTGATTATTTGCCATCACAAGTTCTTCCAAATCTGACATCTTTCCCACCCACCTTGGTATCCCACCGGAAAGTATGTTATTGCTCAAATCCAATGTTACCAAATGTGACATATTCTCCATGGAGCTTTGTATATCACCAAAGAGTCGGTTATTGCTACCATCGAATATTAACAACCCCATAGGCATGTGCCTCGGTATTCCACCACTCAATTTATTGTTGGACAAGTCCAATATTTCAAGGGAAATCATATCACCAATCGAAATCGGAATACCACCGCTAAAAAGATTATTCGACATGTTGAGTTGCTCCAATGATGGTAGTTTTGCTCCGATTTCATTGGGGATGTTGCCATCGAGGGAATTATTGGAAACATCCAAATATAATAAACCCCTACGAGAAGTCGATGGTAGCTGAAAATGTCCCGATAGAGAGCTATTGGCGAGATTTAGTTTCTGTAATTTCTCGTTGTTTTCCAACAACCAGTTTGGAAACTGATCTCCCTTGAAATTGATGTTAGAGAGATCAACATATTGCAAGTCATGTTGATGATTGAGAGATTGAGGAAATGATCCACCATCTCCGGAACAAGATAAAGTGATAGATCTAAATCGGAATGTTGGGGTGTCTAAAGAATGCTTCTCTGTTTCAGCATTATATATCATGTTGTTGTCTGCATATATATTTTGGAGTTTCGAAAGGTTGAACAACGGAGCCAATGAACTTGGGATCTCAATGCTATTGTTCCAAAGCCGTAACTCTAGAAGGAATGTCAGACTTCTAAAATGAGAGATATCTCCAGAAAATTTATTGGAAGAGAGATCTAAAAACTCGAGTGACATTAGATTCTTAAACACATATATATTTCCAAAAAAATTATTGAAAAAGAGATCTAAATACTTGAGTGAGGTTAGATTTTTGAACACAGATAAATCTCTAGAAAAATTATTGTAAGAGAGATCTAAATGCTCGAGTGACGATAGATTCTTGAGCATAGATATATCTCCAGAAAAATTATTGAAAGAGAGATCTAAATGCTTAAGTGATATGAGTTCAGAGAAGCACTCAGGCAATCTAGCATTCCATTTACCGTTGATAATGGCCAGCGTTTGTAGCTGCCTCAATTCACAAAAACCTGCAAACAAGCATATGAAATACTTTCAACACTATTCTAACATTAGAAAAGGTAAAACTATCATATATATTAGTTGTTAATACTATATTCTAAATTATATTTTGATATTTTTATTAAAAATAAATAAATTAATTTCCGTTCATTAAATAATTCCTCGTCACATTAAATACTTATTATGGTGTTAAATGTAAACATGTCATTAGATAAATAAATTGAGACAGTTGTCTAAACTCCAATGTCAAAGATTGAAACAAAACATTGCTAATGGGTGATGGTGATTTTCAATTTTTTTTTATTAAATACATATTTTATATTCGCAATAAATCCGGAATACCTTATTATTAAATAAAAAATCTAAAAGTTTTCATACATATTAAATTTAGGGATAAATCTCAAAACTATGCATGAATTATTATTTAATGTGTAATTTTATACGTAAAATTTGATTTGATCAAATTCTTGTAAATTATTAACACAATTATTGATATAAGATAATTTTATGTTTATATGTTTCATACATAAATAATTATATTTATTCAATATTAAAATAAATTGATATATTTATTTCTTTTCGCAATAATGTATTTATTTCTTTAAATGTATATAATTAAATCAAAATTAAAGTTTTAAATATACATTTGAACCACAATTAAAGTTTCACGTATAAAATTACATCAAATTAAAATATATGTATATAATTGACATTAAATAAAAACTTATGTATAATTTTAAAATTTATCCCTAAATTTATAGCTAATCTTTAATTACATTACTCTTATATATTGATATTTCGAAGTACTTGTATTTGAATAATTATTTTTTTGCTCTTTGTATTTGAATAATTATTTTTTTGCTCTTTCTTTAATACTCTATACTAGCTCTTTTTTTACTACTTTAAATTCTTTTGTATTTCTTTAATAGTCATTGGTAACAAGGATGACTTTGACATGTATGTTTTGTCAATAGGAAACATTGAACTTCAACTTGAGATGATGGATTTAGCAGCTGAAGTTAAAATAAATTATAGTTGTTTGAATTGGATTGAATCAGTTGGTTAGACTGAGAATTGGTTAAAGTATCAGTTTAGTAAGAGTTGTCAAATTGGTAGACCCACGAACCAAGATAAAAATTGGTTAAACGGGTGGTTGAACCTTTTTTTTAATGATTTATTTAATCAAATGTATTAAAAACGTATTACTCTAATGGCGAAGCCAGAGGGCTGGCTGGGCCCTGCCTTTCCCTAAAATAAAAAATTTCTCATTTAAGCCCTTTATAATTTATAAAATTTTAAATTAGTAATGGTAAAATTGCACTTTGGCCTCCTAAAATGATAAAAATTTAATTTAATCATTTAAAAATTATAAAGATATAAGCTATTAAAATGGTAAAATTACATTTTTACTATCGTAAAAGTATACAATTTAATTCTACCAAAAAAAAATTTTTTAACTTTGTCCCTGCATTACTTAGATGCATTATGGTATTCTAGGTTGTGGGTTTCTTTTTGTTTTTTAGGTCATTATGCTTTATCATGTTGGTGTTGTGAGTGTACGTTGTTTGAATTGTTGGTTTTATTTCAATTTCAAGTGTTTAAGTCAGGGCTTTTGTTGTTTTGGGAGTGATCGAGTACTTCATGTACAAGTTTGGGGGTATTTTACCTCTTTATCAATAAATTTGTTTTTGGCTAAACCAAAAAGAAAAAAAACGAAAAATGAAAAAGATGTAATTAATGTACCATGTAAGTTGAGACTATCATCGACAACACAATTATCAATGACCAAGTCTTTAAGAGAAGTGAGGGCTCCAATATCTTGAACAACGTTGGAAGTAAGGGATAAATCTATTAAGGTCAATTCTTCCAAACTTGTCAAATTTTGCCACCCTATAAAAAAAATTTACGAATATGAGTATGTTATGAAATATATATAATCTCAAATTCAAATGTTTTGTGCAAATATTTTAATAGAGATATATATTATTTATTTGTTATGTAGGAGCAAACGATATTTTTGATGTAATCTAGAAATTAACTTACTTTGGATAATTATTGTTCCGTTCAAGCTAAAGCTTTCCAAGAAAAGTGTCTTCAATGACGGGAATATGTCGAATGATTAAAGTTGAAGATTAACTACGGTAAAAGATTTCTTGGTGAAGAGAAAAAGCATTGCAAACAAATTAAACGAAACAAAGTATATACAGTTAATAAACTCTTTTATTTTAGGAGTATTAGGACTACCTTTTTCGATATAACCCGTCAAATGTAATTTCTCCAAATTTTTCAAAGCAGGTAATCCTAAAGAGAATATTCATAGGTAAATTTAAGAAGAAAAAAACAATGTTGTACTATTTAAAACATATGGAAGATGATATCATTCAATAGGGAACAGGAGGGAGAAAACACATTTTACCTCTAACATCTATTGATTCCTCCATCACGTATGTGTGTGATAAAAACAAAGACTTGAGACTTGAAAGGCTACCCAACGATGACAATATGCTACTGTTGAAGACATTCCCCCACAAATTAAGTTCTTCTAGATTCATCAACTTTAGTTCCCTTTCATTACCTATAGAAACACCATATAAAATGTTTCTTTTTCATATATTATAGATTTTTCCAATAAATAAAAAAACAGGTTAAATTACCTTGAGATGGAACAGTGTCATCCATTATGTCATAGCTTATAGTCAGTTTCTCTAAATTACTCAAAACATTTAAATCTGCAGAGAAAATTACAAACAATTAAAATTTGTAATGACAAACAATTAAGAGAAAAGATTGTATGAAATTGTGATTCTATATCATCCTTATCCATTTTCAATAGAAGAATGACAAATCAAATTTTTTCTTCCTCATTTTCAGCTTTCTAACCTAAAAATTAATATTCAAATCCAACTAAAAATGCTAAAACTAAGGAGGAAAATTTTGATTTGTCATTTTCCTATTGAAAATGGATAAAGATAACGTGGAATCACAATTTTATACAATATTCTTTCAAATCTTAAAGCATGCTTACCTTGAATATAGGTGGATTGTATCAAAAGGTTACTTTCTAAATTCAAAGATTTCAGATGTGGGAGAGCAGCGAGAGATGAAAATATGCTGTTGTTGAAATAATTAAAACTTAAATCCAGCACCTCAAGTTTGGCCAACCTCAATTCTCTTTTCTGCAATTGATAATTGTATAAACAGTATTTTGATTTAACTACTCAAATGCTGCATATGTTAAAGATAATTATGTTGACTTACACTTTGGAATAAAGATCCGAGGCTCTCGATTTGATTGCCGCTTAGATGCAATTCCTTTAAATTCTTCAAACTATTGAGTTCTGTTAAAACACAATTATATATATCATCTAGTTATTAAAGAATAAGCTTTTTCAATATAAGCATAAGATTTTACCAGTAACCTTACCTGATATATCAATACTTCCTTGTAATCCACAAGTATTCAAAAGCAAAGTTTTTAGAGATGTAAACTCGACAAGATAGAATAGGATGTTGTTTCCTAATAATGTGTTGTGGCTTAAATCCAAAATCTCCAACTTGTTCATGAATGAACCTTGATTGTCAATGAAACCAGCAATGTAGTTTTTTCCCAAATCAAGACTCTTCAATTCGTGGAAGGGAAGAAACAAAGAGATGTTGAGATACCAACCCTGACTGATATTGTTGTAGACTTGAACAGAACTATACTCAAGGAACAGTCGGGTGACTCGTCCAGTGGAAGTGCTGCACTCAACCCCATTCCATCGGCAACAATTTCCCTTCCCCCAAGAAATCCCTTCATCATTAATAAGAGGGAAGAAAGGTTTGAGTTGGAGGAGAGCAGCTTTCTCAATCTCCCAGCACCCTTCACTTTGATACCCTCCAAATAAGAAAGCAAGCACAAACACCCACACCAATTTCCAGTACTCCATCTCCCTTAAATCAATACTCACTCAGTCTCAAATATTGGCATGCAGCAGCACTACACCTTTGGGGTTTATATAATAGTAAATCTAAATGAGTATGTTTCCTGGAAATTCATTGAATAGACCAACTGTTCATTCTTTAAAGCCTTGAAATCAGGAGCGTAGCCAGGGGCTGGCATGGACCGGCCCCTAAAATGGAAAATTTCATTTTAAGTCTTTAAAATTTTTTAAAAATTAATAAAGATAAAATTATACTTTAGCCCCCTAAAATTATAAAAATTTAATTTAATTCTTTACAAATTATAAAAATATAAACTATAAAAAATTAAAATTTCATCTAGCCCCCTCAAAAAAAAATTTCTGCCTTCGCCCCTGCTTGAAATCAATGGACTTTCAATGAATGAGTTTTTGTTTATTCTTTACCATTTTCATGTTCCACGCTTTAGTGTTTGTAGAATTAAATTTACTTAACCTTTCTTAGTCCTTTTCTGCAAATCTTTCTTTGGGGAAAATTACAGTCAAATTTCTTTTTACTTTCCTGCAATTTTTCTTTGTGGGAAAGTAACCAAACTCATTCGGTGAAAAACACACCCACCTCAATTACGCACCAACTTTGACGACAAAAAGCTAAATTAATAAAATATATATAAATTTAAAGTTCATTATTTTATTCAAAAAATTCTATATACTTTTGTTATGTTTAAACAAATTCTTAAATTACAACATAAATTTAATATTTCCCCTAAAAAATTTTAATTACAAATAAAAAATAAAAGAAAATTTTTTTAAAAAAAAAGTAAATAGTTTAAATATTATTTTAATGTTTTAACCTTAATAATTGGTACTATGCCAATAGGACGTATACTCCCTTGGAAATGAATGTTATTGAGAACGGTTGATTTCTTGATTGCATTATTGGTGAGAGGTCCTTGATTTATCTTAATTTTTTACTCATGTGATGTACAGATCAATTTTGTATATCAGCTAAAATGTATTAAATATTTTTCTTTTTTTATAATTTTCATGAATGAAATGAGAAAAATATACAAATTGATTATTAAAATAAAATTGTTAAAACTAATAAGTGAAACAACAATTAAAATGAATAAATCTTAAATCATATATTAACTTTGATTTAATGTGTAATTTTTTACATAAAATTTTAATTTGATCCAATTTTTACAAATTATTAATAGAATTATTGATATAACATAATTTTATATTTATATATTGCATACATAAATAATTTATATTTATCCAATAAATAAAAAAATTAATGTATTTATTTCTTTAAAAGTGTATGATTGAACCAAAACTAAAGTTTCACGTATACATTTAAACCATAATAAAAGTTTCATGTGTATAATTACAATAAATCAAAGTTCATATATAATTGTTCATTGAACCAAAATTCATGTATAAGTTTAAGATTTGTCCCTAATTAAAATTCAAAACTATATATTCAATAGTTTTAAGAATTATAAAACAATATCTGAACATTATTTAACAAAAAATTTAATTTAATGATTTTTGGAGAAAAAAATTTAAGCCCTAATGTGTGAACTATTGCCAAGTTCAGGGCCTGAATTAGATAATAAAAATTTTAAGCCTCAATGTAAGTAAAGTTACCAAATTTAGGCTTCAAAATGTGATTTAACCCAATAAAAAAACATGTTGTAAGTCTCAATTTTACGAATAATAACAGTGTGAGGGACTAAATTATAACAAAAATAAAACTTTGAGAGATTTAAAATAAAATTATCTTGCCTTTCCATCTTTCACTGCTCATATAATTATAAATACATCTTTTTTATAATCTTCAAAACCCCTTAATTTCACGTATTTCACACCCCATTCCATCTTCAATTCATTATAAATTTTATCCCTTGTGATAGCATTTAAGATTAAATATTTGCACACCCAGTCAAATTTCACACTACTTTCCTACTTACCTAGGTAAAAGTACCGTAAAGCTCTTGTACTAGGTGTTAAATTACATTTTGCCCCTTCTACTTAAGTATGACAAATTAATTCTTATATATTAGATCAAAGAGTCTAATGTTACCAGAAATTCCTAGTTCAGCCCCTAACGCTACAAGACCTTCCCGGTTCAGTCCTTTAAACGTTAAAAAAATCGATTGGAGTATCCAACCAATCATAAATTATCACATGACATATACTAGCGTCACAATGTCATCATCATCCAAGAAAAAACACTTAAAAAATCTTAAATTATAAAAAATTTACAAAATAATTATAAAAATTTAAAAATATATATATAAAGGGAACCAACCAGCTTCAGCATTGATCTACAAAAATGTTCATATAAAAATGTTAGATCAATATAGTAAAACTAATACTAAACTAATGAAAATTACATGCCAAAGCATGTAGCCTCTTACAAAAGATTTCCACTGCTTCAGCATTGAACCAGTCATTTTTCATCTGCAATGTAAAATAGACACAACTAGTACCTCATCATCATATTTATAATCCCGAATTCAATAAATATACCTTTTTAAAATGGAAGGAGAAACATACAAAGTAAGGGTAGTCATCGATGTTGAAGTTCTCCGGGGCACTTTTGACGAACAAATTTATGAAATAGAGAACAAGATTCCCACATCCTTTGCCATTCCTTTGTTGTGGCACCTGAAAAGATATCAAGGGTCAAATTGATTAAAAAAGAAAGGATGATCAAGAACATCAGCAAAGTGTACTATAATCACCTTAGGGACCAAAAGAGGAACCTGATAAATCATCTGCTTATTTTGGGCCTGCCTTCGGCTTTATAAATGTCGAACATGAACCTGCTAGTGAGAAATATGTATTGAGCATTAGAGACCGTGCCTCTTTTACTCTACTAGTAATGCAAGTTATGCAAATGAGTAAATATACCTTCGTATATCTGCTTCGAGACGCAACGGGTCGGACATCTGTAATGAATCCAACAGCAACATACAAGGTGTTCTGGTTTTTGATTGCAAACTTTCACCGAAATGACAGAAGATTAAGAGGCTCCAATGACCCCTAAAGAAAATACAGTTTTCAAATGATGAAATCAAATTTACTGAAAAATCGAACACCACTGTGATATTTGACAATAGTAACCAGCAAACTATCGGAATGAGAACATATTTCGTCGAAAATATCTCTTTCCTCTTAACCCAAGATAGAACCTTTTCTCTATAAGATGCTTTCCTATACCATAAGATGCTTTCTTATACCATGCAAACCATTGACAATCTAAGCGCGTAAACAAATCACGCTTATCTGCTGGCAACCTGTTCCACAGGGTCCTGAAAATCTCCCAAAACCCATTCAGGAAAACACACGCACACTAATTAAATTCATTCTTATCTGCTAAACTTTTTGAGGGAGAGAATGTTTATAGAAAAGATGAGTGAAATTTGTGTCACTCCATCTTCTATATATGTCATCCTACAGTATTATCATGCAAAGATATATATTATTTATTTGTTATATAGGAGCAAACAATATTTTTTGATGTAATTTTGAAAATAATTTACTTTGAATAATTATTGTCCCCTTCAAGCTAAACATTTTTAAAGAAAGAGTTTTCAATGACGGGAATATTTTCAATGATTGAAGTTGAATTTCAACTACTAATGGAAATGATTTTTTTTATGGAAAGAAGAAGCATTACAAACAAATTAAATGAAACAAAGTATATACCATTAATAAACCCTTTTATTTTAGGAGTATTAGGACCAAATTAATTGTAGAAACATGATTTTGTTCTAGCAATATGTACCATATTCAGATTGACACTTCACATGTAGTTTCTCCAAGTTTTTCAAAGTAGGTAACCCTGAGGAGAATATTCATAGATAAAAATAAAAATAAAAATAAAAATAAAAACAAAGTTCATAAAATTTCTTAATCATGATTGAATTTGTTCTATCTAAAAACTAAGCTACAATGACGGTGGAAAACGCTCTGGATGTTGATGGTATCTGTTCTCTGCCAGTGGTTGAAGATGGTGGCGGAGTGCGGGTGGAAGACGATCCTAATACAAAGAAAGTTAGATTCAAAGAAGATAATAATGGGGAAATCACCGATATGTTGGTGGAAACGAGAGCTAGTTCTTCAATCTCCTGGAAGGATAAATTATTGGGGACTAATCCTGGAGATCTGAATAAGGTTAGAGTGGTCTCTTCTGGTTTCAGTGCCGATGTTGACTTAGAAATTCTGGAGGGAGACATACATAGATCTATGGCCAATGGAATCCCTACCATTGATTTTTCTGAGAGGATTCAACAAATATTATATAAAGAAATGGAGCAAACAGTTGTCATAAAACTGCTTGGAAGGAATATTGGTTATGGAGCCTTAAACAACCGCATAAGCAGTTTATGGAACCCTTCCATGCCTTTCCATCTCATGGACATTGAGAATGGATATTTCCTCGCTAAGTTTCAATCCCCAGATGACTATGCTAAGGTTTTGTCGCAGGGGCCTTGGATGATTTATGGACAATACCTGACTGTCCAAACTTGGACAAAAGAGTTCACTCCATCTCAAGCATATCCAAGCATGGTGTTAGCTTGGATAAGACTACCAGGTCTTCCAGGGTTCTTGTATAAAAGGAGAATACTCGAAGAAATAGGGGGTATGATCGGTAAAGTTGTCCGTTTGGACTTCAATATAGACAGCAGAACTAGGGGAAGGTTTGCCCGAATGGCTGTTTATATTAATCTCGATAAACCCCTGACTACTCAAGTCCTTGTAAACGGGTTACATCAAAAGGTTGAATATGAAGCTCTACCCACGATTTTTTTTTACTTGTGGAAAATATGGCCATACTAAAGAGCTCTGTTCCGTAAAGCAACCGGGACCATCATCTGGAAAGGAGCAAATCAGGGATATTCCAGCAAAGAGGGCAACCGAAGAAGACGGAGCAGCGTATGGATGTTGTCGAGAATAAAAATAGGCGCAAATTTAGAAACATTAATTCCAGTAAAAAAAATCTTTGGGATCAAAAAAATCAGGCTCCCGTTTTGACGCCTTGACAAATATGGAAAATCTGAATTTGAATGTTGGAACAAAGAAGGGAACAGAGGGTCAAGAGGTGGATGTTGGAAAAGTTACAGAGCAGATAAGGGAAAATAATAAAGGAGAGGAGCGGATATAGGGAGTTAAAAAAAGTGTCGGGCCTGAGATTTATAAAGTGAGCAGGCCTACTATGGATGGCCCAATAGTGTCTTTCATTGTTGCTAATGTTGAGGCTACTGGTGCAAGAGGCTCGGATGCTGCCACATCGGATAAGGCCACCACCTGCGATGGGTCAAGTCGAACTAATGTGCTGGACAGACCAAGCACTAAATTTAGGGTTCAAGTTGACACTACAGGAGGATCTTCTAAGTCTTTAAGTAATCATGCTATTAGCACGACGACCAATGCTCTAAGTTTTAATTCATTTCCAAATTTTGCTAATTCTTTGAATATGAATAATTCTTGTCTTAACCCTGTTTTTGTTGGACAGGAGGATAACGATGGTGATGCTTTAGGCATAAAGTACAAAGCTGACTTGATGGTGCCAGAATTGGTTGAAATTAAAGTCACTGATCCTATTGGAGGCTTATATCCTCAGAAACATACTACAGTATCTTTCAACAAGAATGAATCAGCTGGAGGGAATTTTTCAAGGAAAAAGAACACCACAGATTTTAGGGTAATAAGCCACGTATTTTGAAGAAGTCGGTGATTATTAAAGACGGAGGGTTTGGGGCTATAAAAAAGATAAATAAAGTTACGCATAGGAAAGGGATTAATCTTAAAAATAAAAATTCCTCTAAAGTTCCTTTGAGTGACTCTATGATCAGGTTAGCTCAGACAGTTTCCAATTTGAGAGGTGTAAACTCGGAGGTGGCTGGTCAAGGTTCGGGTAATAGTATCCAAGATTGATTCGTTATTTTTTGGATATTCTGATTTTAATTTTTAGAGTTTTACTCTTTTCGTTCCTTTTTATCTTTTATTTATGGATTTTAATTTATCTATTTTCTCTTGGAACTGCCAAGGTTGCGCGAGTTGTAAATTTTTACGGGCTTTCCGTGAGTATAATCTTGAGCATAATCCGGATATTGTATGTCTTTTGGAGCGACGAGTTAGTGGTAAAAAAGCTAATGCTATTATTGATAAGTTGGGTTTTGATTTCTCTCATCGCATTGAGTCTATTGGTCTTGCAGGGGGCATTTGGGTTGGATGGAAGGATAATTTTCGCATCAAAATTATGCATAACCATCCTCAATTTATGCTCCTACTTGTACAATGCAACACTGTTTTTAACTCTTTTTATATTTTTGTTGTGTATGGTAATCCTGACAGGGTTAAGAGGAAAACTCTTTGGACTGATTTATTAGAAGTTTTACCTCCTGACCCATTACCTTGGCTTATCTTAGGAGACTTTAATGCTATTCTCTCTCCTAAGGATAAAAAGAGTGATCAGTCAACGGGTAAGAGATGCAAGCTTTTTGGGAATTTTGTTAAATCTTGTAATCTGCTGGATCTTGGATTCATAGGTCCGGCTTTTACTTGGCAAAGAGGTAACATTTATGAATGGATTGACCGGGCTTTAGCAAATGATTCTTGGATCTCTGCTTCCCCGCATACTTTAGTTTATCATCTTCCACGTATTAAATCAGATCATAGACCTATTCTTATTTCTACTAACCCTGTTCGTAACCTTCCAAAAGGGAGACCTTTCCGTTTTCTTACAGGATGGATAAGACATGCAAATTTCAAAGAGTTGGTTTGTACTAAATGGAGATTTACAGGTAATATGGCTGACTCTTTATCTGACTTCAGTATTCATGTCAAAGAGTGGAACAGGTCTGTCTATGGATTTTTAAGAACGCGTAAGAGATATCTCATGAAGTCGCTTGGGAATATTCAGAAGGCTATGGATTGGTCATCCTCTAGTAGACTTGTTGATTTGGAGATGGAGGTTCGGGATGACCTAGAAAATGTTCTTAATCATGAAGAGCTCCTTTAGAGACAGAAGGCCAGATGTGACTGGCTTCAGTTCGGTGATCGTAATACTAAGTTCTTTCATAGTCGCACCATTCAAAGGAGGAAACTTAATCACATATTGGCTTTACGCATAAGTAATGGGGAGTGGAGTTCTGATCAAAGTGTTCTTAGTGGCAGCTAGATTTTTTTAGAGACTTTATGGTGAATCTCCTACTCCCATGAGTACTTTTCCATTGGATGTATTTCCTCGTTTCAAGGATAAAGACATTGATTTTCTTAAAAAGTTGGTATCGAATGAGGAGATAAAGAAGGCCCTTTTTGATATGGCTCCTTTGAAGGCTCCGGAAAGTGATGGGTATCACGCACAATTCTTTCAGAGTCAGTAGGATTTCGTTGGAGAGGCGGTTTGCAATTGGATCCAGAGGATCTTTGCTGGGAATAAGATTGAGGAAGATCTCAATAACACCTTAATCGTGCTTGTTCCTAAGAAAGAGTGTCCAGAGAATTTCAGCCACTTTCAACCAATTATTCTATGTTCGGTTATGTATAAATTGGTCATGAAGGTGATTGCCAATAGATTCAAACAGGTGTTTCCGAAGTATATTTCATCCGAGCAAACTGGATTTATTGCAGGTCGCAACATTTCTGACAATATCTTAATTGCGCAAGAAGTTATCCACTCGATGCGTAGTAGGAAAATTGACAGGAATTGGATGACCATTAAATTGGATTTGGAGAAAGCTTACGACGGGATTAGCTGGGACTTTATTGATATGACTCTTGTAGCTGCTGGAGTTCCCGAATTTCTTAGAAAGGTAATTATGAGTGCTATATATTCTTCATCTATGCAAATCCTATGGAATGGGGTTTCGTCTCAATCCTTTAGGCCTATGCGGGGGATCAGATAGGGATGTCCTTTATCACCCTACCTTTTCGTCCTTTGTATGGAATGGTTAGAACATTTTATTCAGTCTGGGATATCTGTAGGAAGGTGGTGTCCGGTTTAGCTTTCTAGATCAGGGCCATGTTTATCCCACCTTTTTTTTGCTGATGACCTTGTTATTTTTGGCAAAGATGAGATGGATCAGGCTATCTTGATTAAGGAAACTCTTCAAAGCTTCTGTGCCTTCTCTGGACATAAGGTCAATGCTAGAAAGAGCAATATGTACTTTTCCAAAGGTGTCGATGAAAGCTTATATGACCAGATTAGCTATTTCTTTGGCTTCCAGAAGGTTCAGAATTTGGGTTCTTATTTGGGAGTTCCTCTCTAACATAATCGGGTTACTAAGAGTACCCTTAATTTTATTATTGATAAAGTGCGACACAAACTTCAGAATTGGGAAGCCAGGAAGCTATCCTTTGCAGGGCGAGTCACGCTGGCGCAATCTGTCCTTCTCGCCATTCCCAACTATTTTATGCAGACTATTCTAGTCCCGAAGGGGGTGTGTGACGAGATTGAAAAGATTGCAAGACAGTTCATTTGGGGAAGCTCTATGGGATATACTAAAAATGCGTTGGTAGGTTGGGAGTCTATTTGCAAACCAAGATCTCGCGGAGGGCTTGGATTAAGGCATCTCTCTAACCAGAATAATTTTTTCTTATGAAAATCACGTTCAATCTCACCTCTCAAAAAGACGTCTTATGGGTTCGTGTCCTGAGGTCGAAGTATGGATGGAAAAAACATCTTCCTGATTTCATTCACAGAACTAATTATTCTCACCTTTGGTGTTCTCTCTCTAAGGTATGGCCACTACTACGGGAGAACCTCATTTGGTCTATTGGGGATGGCTTTTCCATCCGTAGCTGGAAAGACGCTTGGATTCCTGAGGTTGGTCCTCTTTTACCCTATGCTACAGGACATTCTAGTATTAATCTAAAGTGTAATCTGAAAGATTGGGTTCTACCTGATGGTACTTGGAACTTGGATTTGGTTCGTTTATGGTTGCCTGAAGATATTATTATGCGTATTGTTAGTATTCCACCTCCGCACCTTGACGGGGGTATTGACAGGATCATCTAGGAACGTTCTGGTTCAAGGTCCTTTTTTGT
This sequence comes from Gossypium hirsutum, assembly GCF_007990345.1. NCBI lineage: Eukaryota > Viridiplantae > Streptophyta > Magnoliopsida > Malvales > Malvaceae > Gossypium > Gossypium hirsutum. The sequence continues at coordinate 108,041,653 of NC_053436.1, forward strand.
CCGAAGTGCTTATTGGACCTTAAAAGAAAGTTCATGGGGTCTCTCTGATGATGCTTGGAAACCTATCTGGAAGTATTAAGGCCCGCAAAGAGTTCGTCTTTTTCTTTGGCTTGCAGCCAAACAGAGGCTTATTACTAATGTTAAGCGATTGAGGAGAGGAATTGGGCAGAGTAGTGTGTGCCCTCTTTGTGGGCATGATTCTGAGGATATTCTGCATGTTTTACGTGATTGTCAGATGGCAAAGGAAGCTTGGATGCTCATTGTTCTCGCTGAAAGACGTTTCAGGTTCTTTTCTGACCCTTTTCAATTCTGGTTTTCCTCTAACCTTTGTTGCCATAATCAGTTGCAGGATAAGGGATCTACTTGGTCGTACCTCTTTGGTATAGTCGCTTAGAGACTGTGGAAGAATAGGAATCTTTTCATTTTCCAAAACATCAATTGGTCGGCTTCTGAAATTATTAAGTCTTCCCTCAGCTGGGCTCGGCACTTTGAACCGTTTCTTTCTAAAGATACATCTCCTACAACTACTCATGAAAGTCATCAGCACTTGGCTGAGAACTGGGTTCACTTGTTTGTGGATGGAGCAGTCGCTAGAGATTCAGGAAATACAGCAGCGGGAGGCGTGATCAGAGATAGGAGCGGTAATTGGATTATGGGATTTACTCACTACCTGGGTAGATGTTCCCCCTTGAAGGCAGAACTTTGGGGTATTTTGGATGGTATACTCGTCTCTCTAAGCAGGGGCTACAAAAAAGTCTAAATTTAGTCTGACAACCTTGATGTGGTAAGGGCTTTGACTATGGAAATGGCAGTGAACTCTGGTATTACAGTCTTCAGAAGAGTTAAAAGACTTATGCATTCTGAAGGACAATGGGAAATCAAGTATGTTCCCAGGGAGTGTAATTTAATTGCGGATCAACTGGCAAAACTTAGCCTCTCTTGGAAGGCATCCCTCCAACTTCTTAAAGCTCCACCTGATTTGGTGGTTTCGGTTATTGAGCAAGACCAAGCTTTTAGGCCCTTTTAGGAGGTTCTAATTTGTTTTTTTTTATCTTATTTTCACCACAAAAAAGCATATTGAAGATGATATATTTCAATAGGGAAAAAAAGGGAGCAAACCAATTTTACCTCTAATATCTATTTGACGAACCAAAACTAAAGTTTCATATATACATTTGAATGATAATAAAAGTTTCATGTGTATAATTGCAGCAAATTAAAGTTCATATATAATTGTTAATTGAATCAAAGTTCATGTATAATTTTGAGATTTGTCCTAATTAAAATGCAAAACTATAAATTGAATACTTTTAAGAATTATAAAACATTATCTAAACATTATCTAACAGGAATTTTAATTTAATTATTTTTTAATTTGATTATGTTTGATAATTAATTTAATAAATTTTTATTATAATAAATACTTAAATACAATATTTCTTTTCTTAAATTAAACGGTGCAAGTTAAATATATATATTATCATGTATCGGATTGATTGTTGAAGGTCATATTCCCATATTCAAGTGTTGAACACGAGTGTTAGTAATAAATATTTTAATAAAAATAAAAGCGAAGCAGGATAGGGTTTAGGTTTGGTAGGGGGCCCGGCCCCTTTAAAATGGAAAATTTTGATAAAATTGTACTTTGGCTCCCAAAAATGATAAAAAAAATTTATTAATCCTTTAAAAATTATATAAAAATATAGGCTATTCAAATAATGAAATTATATTTTTAGTATCGCAAAAATTACAATTTAATTTCGGCCCCATAAAAAAAATTTCAAGCTTTGGCCCAATAGTCACCTAAAACGATCATGCATTGGGTCATTAATTGAATGGTGAACGAGCAAGTATTAAGGTGCTGCAAAAGTGATTGATAGGTATAATGAAGGTAGAAAAGAAAACCATTTTTGGGGTTCTGTTTTGTGTAAGAGAAACCAAGATGACAATGGATGGTTTTAAAAAAATGAATATCCGATGCTATCTGATCTGCTTATTAATTTTTTCAATTTGAAAAATAAATTATGATCCATATACTTGATTTTACAGATTATTCCAAGAAGAGAGATCGGTGTGGCACACCATTAATTGCAATATCCTTTCAAAGGATTACAAGGATACCAAAAGTTGATGACACTCATTTTATTATGATCATGAACTCAGATGATCCATCTACTAATGATTCATCCAAATGACTGCTGTAGCGACCTAAAAATTTGGCAATAGGCGCTAGTTGAAATGATTATTGAAAAATTAAAGTTTCAAATTTTATTTACAAAAGAGGAGTCGCCACCGATCTTTTTAGGTGTGATCGGACACCAAATAAAATTCTTTTTTAGAAGAATTTTTTTAAACTTTTCTAAAAAAAGAGACTATTTTAGGTCCACGTCAAAATCCAGAGAAAATTAGGGTCCGGGAGTCGGTTACGCGCGAGGAAGGTATTAGCACCCTCGCGACGCCCAAAATTGGTATCTCGTTAAACGCATGTTGTCTTAATTTTCAAAAATACGAGTTCCATTTAATATTTAGTCGTGATCCGATTGAAATACGAGAACCCCTTTTTTTAAAAAAAAACACGAGAATTTTGAAGCGCAGTATTTCTTTTTTAAAACGAAAGTTTTTTTTTAAAATACGAGAATTTTTGAAAACACGAGAATTTGTAAACACGAAAATTTTAGAAACACGAAAATTTTTAGAAAAAACGAAATTTTCTTAAAACACGATATTTTTTTTGAAACACGGGAATTTTTAAAATAGGGAAATTTTAGAAACACGAAAATTTTTAAAACACGACATTTTTTGAAACACGATTTAAAAAACAAAAATTGAAATGCGAGAATATTTTGAAACACGAATTTTTTTAAACGCGAGAATTTTTGAAAACATGGAAACTTTGAAACACTGGAGTTTTTGAAAACACGAGAATTTGTGAAACACGAAAATTTGTGAAAACACGTAAATTTTTTTTAAACACGAAAATTTTTGAAACGCCAGAATTTTTGAAAACACAGATTTTTGAAAACACGAAAATTTTTGAAAACACGAAAACACTAAATTTGTCGAATACTGAATTTTTTTGAAAACACAATAATACCAAAAATATTCACGAGAATTTTTTTTTATTTTTTTTATTTTTTATTTTTTATTTTTTTTTGAAACACGAGATTTTTTTTTGAAAACACGAAAACACGAATTTTTGAAACACGGAAATTTTTGAAAACACGATTTTTTAGAAAGAAACACGAATGTATTTTTTTCGAAACACGGGAAATTTTATTATTATTATTTTGAAACACGTGAAATTTTGAAGACATGAAAATTTTGAAACACGATTTTTTCTTTAAAAAAAATACCGTATTTAACACGAGTCGATGATATTCACCCCGATATGGCGATGAAACCATCGAATTAGTGTTAAATCAATTCAATTTAATCTTTAATCGGGATCCTAATAAAACACGAGAATTTTTATTAAAATACGAGGAATTTTGAATATTTTCGATTTTTAGAAGGGCGTCCCGTATTTAACATAAGCCATCGATATTCACCCAACATAGCAATGAATTCGATGACTTAAAATTAAATCGGTTTGTTGTCTTATGCATTAAATATTTTTTATTTTAAAATACAAGTAAAATAAATGTAACAATATTTCTAAAAACTATCTAAAAAAATGCTAATTTAATTGAAATAATATAATATTTAAATAAATGGACTAAATTTAAAAAAAATGAGAAATTACCAAAAGCCCCCTTTTCCTTTTTCTTTTTCTTTTTTTCCTTATTTTTTTTTGCTGGGCGTTGGGCCTAGGCCTGCTGGACAGTCTGCTGGGCCGAATCTGCTGCTGGTCTGCTGGGTCAGCTGCTGTTGGGCTGGGCAGTGGCCTGCTGAGCTACTGGGCTGCACAAAGTGGGCTGCTTCTTTCTTCTTCTTTTTTTCTGCTTCTTTCTTCTTCCTTTTTGCTGCTTTTTTTTGCTTTGTTTTTTTTTGGGGCTGGCCTGCTACTGCTGGGCCTGTTGGGTCGGTTCGCGGGTTGAATCCGGGTCGGGTCGACCCGATATATTATTTTTTTATTTTTTTTTCCCCTTTTTTCTCTTTTTTTTTCTTTCTTCTCTTCTTCTTCCTTCCCTCTTTCGGCTCTAGCCTCTTTCACCGCCACTGCCACTTGCGTCGATCTCCTCCGCCCTCGGTGGTTGTGGTTGGGCTCTCCTCTTCCCCTCCTCTCTTCCTTCTCTCTTCTCTTTTCCTTCCTTTTTCTTTTTTCGAAACTTTGTTCTCTCTTTTTTTTTGATTCATGGGGGTTTGATTTTGGGGTTTTAAACCCATTTTATAGTTGATATTTGCTTCCTTTTTGCAGGTGGTGGGTGAAGAAGGAGCAGCCACCCATGTTTGTGGCCTGAAAATCTGGGAAGTGGGTGCCCCAAATCACGTAACCTGTCTGAAGGACCAAATCACAAATGCAGCAAAACTTCTGGGGCTAAATGTAATTTTTAGAAAATTTAGGGTTAAAATGAAATTTAATGAAAGTTTAGGGGTCTAAGTGAAATTTAAAGAAAGTTTAAGGGTCAAAATGAAATTAGGAAAAGTTTAGGGGTCAAAATGCAATTTTTATTTTTAAAATTTTTTTTTTGAAATTTTGAAAATTAAACACAAATTCTAGTCGGACAAAAATTTAGTGCTTACAACTGCCCCTCTTTGCTCATCATTGTGAAACAAGGATAGTGCAAAGACTTAAAAGCACTAAATTTTGTTCAATTGTCCAATCTTTATTCTTTACTCGGCATGTGATCCTGAGCTCAACTCATTTCTCGCAATATGAATTGACTCTTTAAAACTAGACATTAAAAATAGAAATTGAAAATAGCTCAGCACGTGAGCCAAGGCTCAACTCACTTCTCGCAATATAAGTTGATTTTTGAAAACAGAATTTACAAAAGGCTCAACTCACCTCTCGCAATATGAGTTGATTTTTTTGAAAAATAGAAAAAGGCTCAACTCACCTCTCGCAATATGAGTTGGTTTTTGAAAAATAGAAATTAAAAGGCTCAACTCACCTCTCGCAATATGAGTTGATTTTTGAAAAACAGAAATTGAAAAGTAGAAATTGAAAATATCTCAGCGTGCCCTGAGGCTCAACTCACCTCTTGCAATATGAGTTGATTTTTTTTGAAACACAGAAATTAAAAAAACAAAAATTAAAAACAGAATTTGAAAAGACCTCAGCATGTGGCCTGAGACTCAACTCACCTCTTGCAATATGAGTTGATTTGAAAAGTAGAATTAGTAAAGCAGAAATTGAAAATACCTCAGCGTGCCTTGAGGCTCAACTCACCTCTCGCAATATAAGTTGATTTTTGAAAAGCATAGATTGAAAAAAACATAAATTGAAAATACCTCAGCATGTGAGCCGAGGCTCAACTCACCTCTTGCAATATGAGTTGATTTTTGAAAAACAAAAATTAAAAGGCTTAACTCACCTCTCGCAATATGAGTCAATTTAAAACATAAACTAAAAATACCTCGGCGTGCCCCGAGGCTCAACTCATTTCTCGCAATATGAGTTGATTCTTGAAAAACAAAAATTAAAAGGCTTAACTCACCTCTCGCAATATGAGTCAATTTAAAACATAAACTAAAAAATACCTCGGCGTGCCCCGAGGCTCAACTCACTTCTCGCAATATGAGTTGATTTTTGAAAAACAGAAATTAAAAGGCTCAACTCACCTCTCGCAATATGAGTTGATTTTGAAAAATAACAGAAATTGAAATTACCTCAGCGTGTCCTGAGGCTCAACTCACCTCTAGCAATATGAGTTGATTTTTGAAAAACAAAAATTAAAAGGCTCAACTCACCTCTCGCAATATGAGTTGATTTTTGAAAAATAACAGAAATTGAAATTACCTCAGCGTGTCCTGAGGCTCAACTCACGTCTCGCAATATGAGTTGATTTTTGAAAAACAGAAATTAAAAGGCTCAACTCACCTCTCGCAATATGAGTTGATTTTTGAAAAATAACAGAAATTGAAATTACCTCAGCGTGTCCTGAGGCTCAACTCACCTCTAGCAATATGAGTTGATTTTTGAAAAACAAAAATTAAAAGGCTTAACTCACCTCTCGCAATATGAGTCAATTTAAAATATAAACTAAAAATACCTTGGCGTGCCCCGAGGCTCAACTCACTTCTCGCAATATGAGTTTATTTTGAAAAACAGAAATTAAAAGGCTCAACTCACCTCTCGTGATATGAGTTGATTTTCCTTGGAAAGCATGAACATTAAACATTAAAATACCAAAACCAGTCCTTTGGTAGAACTCGGGTATCTTTTCCTTTGATTCAGTGCGACTCTCATTCAAGATTTCTTGCTCTGTTGGAGTACCTATATATGCCATGTATCATGATATGCACATGTTTGTTTAAATGCTTTTATGCCTACATGATTATGCGGTGCTCCTTAAGCATGTTTGTCGTATGTCCATTTAGCCACAATTGTTGAGGATCTGCGTTCATTGCTTTGATTCTCGACCTTCTCTTCAGGCCTCATACCTGTCTTCGAGCTTTACGAGTAATCGACGTTTCTCAGATATCACCCTTTTGCCCTTGGTTAAACTTTGTTCTTGCTTTGAAGATCTTGCACTTATCAAATTCTTATCCGGGTAATGCTTGACATTTCTTTTGTTTAGAGCATGTCATTTCACTATTTATCATTAAATAAACACATAATGAGATACATGAGAATGGTTAGGTAGGGACAAAAAGGATATCTCATATTCCTTTATTTCAAATGTGGCAAACAAAGAAAGTTAACCAATGAGAGTAAAAATGTCAAAAAGAAAGAAAAGGTCGTATACAACGGATACAAATGCTCTAGATATTCAACACATGAACTCTTCCACGTTCCTCAATCAATAATCTTTTGAGCATGGCTTCTTGCGTAGAAAATTTTGAGCTTTCAGAAGTGCTTCAAATACTGTAGTCTCACTACTTGACCTACCGTTCGACCGCCAGGTTTGTTTCATTAGGACGCCCTCTCGGGTTTTCATCCTAATATTTTTGTACTAATCAAGACCCCATTTTCGGGTTTTCGCCCTGATCCTTTTTTTTTTAAGATGCCCTTTTCGGGTTTTCATCTTAAGCATAATATTTCTTCACCACATCTGAATTCACCGGATTCGGTAACTCCTTCCCATCCATCTCGGTAAGGATTAAAGCTCCTCCTGAGAATGCCTTTTTTACAACGTATGGTCCTTCCCAATTTGGTGCCCATTTTCCTCGTAGGTCTTTTTGTATTAGGAGAATCTTTCTTAGAACGAGTTCTCCTTCATGGAACTCTCTTGGTCGTACCTTCTTGTCATGGGCTGCGATCATTCTCTTTTGGTACATTTGCCCATGACAAATTGCCTTTAGACGTTTTTCTTCAATGAGGTTTAACTGATCATATCGAGCTCGAACCCATTCTGCTTCTTCTAACTTTGATTCCATCAATACTCGCAGAGAGGGGATCTCAACCTCGATAGGTAGCACAGCTTCCATTCCATAGACTAGAGAGAAAGGAGTTGCTCCCGTAGATGTTCGCACAGATGTGCGATATGCAAACAAAGCAAATGGAAGTTTCTCGTGCCAATCTTTATATGTCTCAGTCATTTCCCAATGATCCTCTTAATGTTCTTATTAGCTGCTTCAACAGCCCCGTTCATCTTTGGGCGATAGGGCGAGGAATTATGATGCTTTATTTGGAACTGCTCGCACACTTCTTTCATCATCTTATTGTTCAGATTCGTGGCATTATCTGAGATGATTCTTTCAGGCAAACCATAACGGCAAATGATTTCCTTTTTCAAAAACTTGCACACTGCAGTCTTCGTCACATTGGCAAACGAAGCGACTTCAATCCATTTTGTGAAGTAATCGATAACCACAAAAATGAATCGATGTCCATTTGAAGCTTTTGGAGAAATTGGCCCTATGACATCCATGCCCCACATAGAAAAAGGCCACGGAGAAGTCATGACATGAAGGGGTGAAGGGGCTACATGAATTTTATCGCCGTAGATTTGACATTTGTGGCATTTTCTGGCAACATTGATGCAGTCACTTTCCATTGTCAGCCAATAATAACCGAGTCTCATGATCTTTCTGGCCATATTGAAACCATTGGCATGCGTTCCGCAAATTCCCTCATGGACCTCTTCAAGTATTTTTCTGGTTTCAACATCATCCACACATCTCAAAAGCATCTGATCCTTTCCTCTTTTATACAGGATATCCCCATCAAGAACAAATCCCGCTGCCATTCTTCTAATTGTTCTTTTATCGTTCTCATTCGCTTGTTCGGGATACCTTTGATTCTTGATATATTCTAAGATATCATGGAACCAAGGCTGTCCGTCTACTTCTTTCTCAATGCTGCAACAGTGTGCAGGGACCTCGTATATGCTCATTTTGAGGGGCATTATTTCTGCTTCTCTACTTGCTTTGAACATTGAAGCCAAAGTGGCTAGGGCATCAGCCAGTTGGTTCTCTTCTCGTGGGAAGTAATGAAAAGTTATTTCTTTGAATTCCTTGGTCAATCCAGCCACTAAATCGCTGTACTTAATCAATTTTGAGTCCCTCACTTCCCATTCTCCACGGATTTGGTAAATCACTAGGGCTGAGTCCCCGTGCACCTCCAAGATCTCGATGTTTCGTTCGATAGCTGCACGAAGCCCCATGATACAGGCCTCATATTCTGCGATATTATTGGTACAGAAGAAGTTCAGTCTTGCAGTGAACGGATAATGATTCCCGTCTGGTGATACCAGGATTGCTCCAATTCCATACCCTAAAGCATTTGACGCACCATCAAAGCACATCTTCCATGACTTCTCTTTTGATGACTCGGATTCTATTTCTGTGATGCACATTAAGTCTTCGTCTGGGAAATCGAATCTTAAAGGCTCATATTCCTCTGTTGTTCGAGTTGCTAAGAAGTCAGCTATTGCGCTCCCTTTTATTGACTTCTGACTTACATAGGCAATGTCATATTCCGAAAGGAGGAGCTGCCATCGTGCCATTCTTCCTGATAGTGCCGGCGATTCCATCATGTATTTTATTGGGTCCAGCTTTGAAATTAGCCATGTCGTGTGATACAACATATATTGTCTGAGTCTCCAAGCTACCCAAACCAGAGCGCAACAATATTTCTCAACGGACGAATATTTTGCCTCATATTCAGTGAACTTTTTGCTGAGGTAGTAGATCGCCTTTTCTTTCTTTCCTGACTCGTCATGTTGTCCCAGTACGCAACCCATTGAACTTTCGAACACTGTCAGATACAAAATTAATGGTCTTCCCGGAGTTGGCGGTACTAGCACTGGAGGACTGGACAAATATTGTTTTATCTTATCAAAGGTCACTTGGCATTCCTCGTTCCATTCTCCCGGGTTATGTTTTCGAAGAAGCCGAAAGATTGGGTCGCATTGGTTGGTAAGTTGAGCGATAAATCGGGCGATGTAATTTAATCTCCCTAAAAATCCTCTAACTTCCTTTTGCGTGCGCGGAGGTGGTAATTCTTGGATGGCTTTTATTTTATCTGGATCAACTTCGATACCTCTTTCACTGACAATGAAGCCTAGCAACTTTCCCGAGGTAGCCCCGAATGTACATTTGGCTGGATTAAGCTTTAGCTGAAACTTTCTCAGCCTTTCGAACAACTTCTTGAGGTTCATTACATGCTCTTCTTCTCCTCGAGATTTAGCAATCATATCGTCGACGTAGACCTCTATTTCTTTATGCATCATGTCATGGAAAACGTCACCATAGCCTCTGATATGTTGCCCCAGCATTCTTTAACCCGAATGGCATCACCTTGTAGCAGAACGTTCCCCACATTGTTATGAAGGTAGTTTTCTCCATATCCTCAGAAGCCATCTTGATCTGATTATACCCGAGAATCCATCCATGAAAGAAAACAATGAATGTTTTGCTGTGTTGTCCACCAACGTGTCAATATGTAGCAAGGGAAAATTATCTTTTGGGCTTGCTCGATTTAGGTCACGGTAATCCACGCACATTCATACTTTTCCATCTTTCTTTGGTACCGGGACTATGTTAGCCACCCATTCTGGATATTTGGAGGCTTGTAAGAAGCCAGCGTCAAATTGCTTCTTGACTTCCTCTTTTATTTTCAACAGCATTTCGGGCCTCATCCGTCTTAATTTTGCTGGATGGGCTTGCATTCTGGCTTTAATGGGAGCTTATGGACCACTAAATCTTCATCTAGCCCTGGCATGTCCTGGTATGACCACGCGAAAACATCTTGTATTCGCGGAGTAAAGTGATCAAACTACGCCTGGTACTTTCTGAAATAGAAGTCCCAATCTTCACTTCCTGTTTCCTCTCTTCAGTGCCCAAATTTATTGTTTCTACAGATCTTCATGAGGCAGAACCTGTTATCCTCTTGTTCCACCATTCTTAACAATTCAGGAGACGAGACATAATCTTCAGCATTTTCTTCGGCTTCAAATTCTCCTAAGCAAACAGCCTTCTCAAAATCAATTTCAAGATTCGTAACGGGCTTATTCATGTCGTCAATATCTGAGCACCTGAAAGTTGAATGGAAAAGGAAGCTATCAGGGGACATCCAAGTATTGGAAACAACAAACAAAATGTTATGTCATGGCAATGAGGCAAATGTAAGGATAGGCTATGAAATGAGAAAATGATTATGAAATTAGTGATAATGCGAAAATCGTGACAAAATGCATCTTCATTGATATTCATTTAAATGATAAAGAGCGAATGCAAACTCTTACAAAAGAAATCTATTATATCTAAGACACAATAGAAGGTTGATGTTAGCATACTCTGAAGGCTTATAAACTACAAGAAGCTCCTCAGCAATCCAATTGTTCAACATGAAACCAGGAGGGCAAGGGCGTATCCTCGAGACATCTTTACTTGCACCAGCTTCTTTGTCAATGACATTTATACTAACATTCTGAAAATCCTTTTCAATTAATCCCAACATGTTTCGTGGATCCTCTTGTCCAGGGTACATCATTCCCGCAGATGTAAATGTTTTGACAAAGGAGGTACTCTATTGGTTCCCATTCTGGTTCTCGGCCCAAAGTTCTTGCAATTCTTCTTTCTTGATCCTTCTTCCACTGTCTTCTTCTTTGGCGCATGTCAGGCTGGAACCCCAACCATATCGGGCCTTGTGGTGCACTGGCTTTAAAGCCCTCACTATTCCTTGCATATATCTCCCTAAACCTCTTCTCGCACGAGCTCCCTTCCTACGGTCAACTTGACACCCATTCTGGTATTTCTCGACAGTTTGGCATTGGAATTCTATTTCCCTCAGCGACGAAAGTGGCATTGATGAATTCAAGGATCGAAAGGAACATTCTATGCATTGCTTACTTCATATGGCGCATCAGGATATGCGATGATGTCTTCTTCGCCCTCGACTGTGACAAACAACCATCCATGATGAATTTCACTTTTGATAGAGGGATGACGGGACTGCTCCAGCAGAATGAATCCAAGGTCTCCCAAAAGGCAGTTATAAGAGGTGTAATGTCCATGACTGGAATTCGACCTCATATATGTAGGGGCCCACTTCCAAAGGGATTTCGATCTTTCCCATACTTCACGCCTCGTCCCGTCGAAGGCCCTTACCGGGAATGAAGGGCTTTAGTAGGAAAATCTATCGGTATTCTAGAAAGTGTAGCCAATGCATAACATTTAATGTGACCATTATCGATGAGTACGTTCGTATATGTAGCTGCAGCTCGT